>NC_051442.1:1032672-1054931 GCF_001649575.2 Kryptolebias marmoratus
CTGGTCCAGCTCCAAAACTACAACACCTCACTGGTATTTGATAAAAAGGTGAAATCTCTGCTAAAATATTGTGTTTTGAATCAACATTCATATAAACTAATTCATGTCATTTCAGTGAGTCATCATGGTTGTGCCCTGAGTCCTCTGTTGCTTCAGATGAGGCGGATCCCCATGGATTTACAAACACACACAAATACATGTCATATACACATTCAGGTCACTTGTTTTAAATAAAAGCTTCTATTTTAATGAAGTTTTGGTCTTCATTGTCCTGGTTCTGAGGACTCTTACTCCCACTGAGGAACGCTGTTTGCACATTTAACCAACAACCAACACGGCTGATTGATTCTGGAGCTGCGAGGAGAAGATCTCTGGCTTCAAATATTCAGAAGAAGTTCTGGGAACCAAAACTCGTCCGAGAGATCAGTGTTCGCCAAACAAGTTATACAACTGAGACGGAACACAGTATTAAATATTACCCATGAAGAACTAAATCAGGAATTTTAGCTAGTAAATCCAATCAATAGAACTACATTAGCTATTTATTTTCAGTAACAGCTGCAACCTAAAATATTGATTAAAATTTAACGGAAGATGCTGGTTCTGCTCTGCAACACATCAACAGGTAACAGAACTTTATGTTTGATTTTATAATTTGCAACGAGTACCTTAACGTTCAGATTTCTACACCTGGTATCTGTATGACTAATTTGAATGAGTTTATACAACAGCATTCCAACCACGCCACCACTTCTAAATCCAAGGTGTTGATTATGTCATACGCCCACATGAGAAGAGTTTAAAAGCCGAGTTCAGATCTGTTAGAAAAACTACCTGTGGCTGAATGTTTGGAGATGCTGCATTGATTTCCTTCAGCGCCTGTCAGCACAGACGGGTTATTGCAGGAGATGTTAGGTCAAGAAAGCCCTGCTTTGATAAACACAAATAAAAAGAAAAAGCCCTCCTGGGGAGACCGGTGGCCAGGAAGCTTCCAGCTGCTTTCCACATGAAGGAGGAGGAAGGGTCAACTGTCAGACGCAAAATGAAAGTTGGGATTTGAGGCCTTTCTGTGGCATTCAGAGGCTGAGGGGGAAATGTTTTCATTTTATTACTGTCCTGATAAACATCTTTCCAAACATCCTCTTCATGACCTGCTGTTATCGAGAAGTGAAAAACCTTTACAGAAAGCTTTCATGACTATCACTTTAAATGATCTCTGTGGATTTCAGCAAAACACAAGTTATTCCAGGGCTGCCGCTTCTCAGAAGATAAAGGATTCAAACCAAAGGAAGCACTGTAAACAACAACTATTTGCCCTTCTGTTAGCTAAATATCTCAAACTACTGGATGGATTTTATTGAAGATCTCAGGAAGTAATTACAGGAGCTACGTCCCCGCAAACAGAAAAACCTTGAAAAGGCCGCTGTTTGTGCCAGGTAAGATGTTTCGCAGCCATCTTGTCAGGTGCTACACCAACTGTTTGCATGTCAAAACCACACATTAATGTGTCATCAGTCTTATTTGACTTAAATGAACATACATCTATGCATGTTGTGAAACCTGCAGAAAAAAGCATTCTGTAATGAGCCTTCCCCAGGACAGGTCAAAGGTCAGCAGCACGCCAGCGTGCCGTACTCGTGCACAAGCTTAAAAATAAATACTTTACAAGCTGTCACTCCATTCCAGAAAGGTGGTATCTGGTAGTTGGTCATCCCCGCCACGTAGTCTGAGCACGAACAGATCGTAGGCACACACACGCACACACACACACACACACACACCCAGGACTCACTTTTCATGGCGGATGTCGGGCAGGGAGCGGTTGAGAGAGATCCGGTTGCTGACGTAGATGTTGAAGCCGTTTTCCCTGTAGGCCTGGTCGACCCGGTCGGTTTCTGTGAGAGGGAACGGTTTCCCCTGTTCTCCGTTACCTGCCGGACACACACGGAGTTCGCACTGAGGTAACACGCCAACACGATCCGCTGCAACTTAAACTGAATCTGCTCATCATCCTGGAATATTAAACACTAATTATGTTCCATTTTAAACTCCACTGGATTGAAATGAGTGTGTAGTCATAAATATTTGCAGCTGTGTTTTAGTGGTTGAGCTTTCGAGTTATTCAGCCGTTAGAGAGCAGCTGGACTCTGAATTATTTAATGACGAATCGAGGGGAATTTGTGACGGCGATGGGTATTAAGAAAACAAAACTAAATAAATTAAAAGTCTAGCATTCCTTGAAGGAATGCATATCGCCCACCGTGTGTCATGTCAGACTTTAAAACTAAAATCATCTTAGGATGAGGACAGATGTAACCGTTTAGATCAAACGTTGTAAATGACTTTCTGCACGATCTCATGCAGTACTGTGAGATCAAAGAATATCCTGTGGATAACTATCAGCTACTACCACGTGTTTCTTTTCGTTTTGGTTTGGTTGTTTCTGCTTATTTGTCCGTAAAGCAGACAGAAGCTGTATTTAAAGGAAAGCCTGAGATCAATCTACAGTCTCTCTTCAGATCTTTACTCACAGCTCCTAAACAAACCCAGAAAATTGATTCATGCACGATAAACATGGTAGCCTTGGACTTTTTGGTGTTTTCGCCCAAGTCTGGGTCATTTTCCACCCAAGTTTCTTCTAAAACCTTATAAAAACCAATTAGACTCTTTCCACTTGTTTCCATCTGGAAGCTGGAGGCCGAATCGATGCTTATTGTTGGAGATTAAGTGTGTTTAATTATGAACTCTACTAGTTGTATTGATTCACGGCGGAGGAGGGAGCGTGCACTTTGTGCAGCAGAGAGTTTGGACCCACCGACACGAGCGGCGTCTCTTCGTATCGAGTCGTAGTCGTGCCAGTCCATCCGCCGCACGCCGTCAGCCCCCACCTGAACCGCTCTCTGGTTCACGCCCTGCAGAGAGAAAAGACAGAAACATCGGAGACTTCATTTCATGAACGCTTTAAAAGCTTTTTGATTTCAAACCTAATTATCTATGAATGAAACCAGCATTTCATGGCTAATTTGTAGCCATTGTTGTGTTTGTGATTAGCTGTGGCGGCCATCTTGAATCAGTTGTAGATGTGCATCCAGTGATTCCTTTGTGAGAGTTTCAGTAAAATCTGTCCAGGAGTTCATCGGATTATTCACTAACAGACAAACAGACAGTTACATGATTGCCCACCTTCCATGACAGCAGGAGGTGAAGAAGTGATTTTAAGTAACAGCAGAACAGGATGAATGTTCATCTAAGATGGTAAAAAAAATAAAAATGATGCTTGAATAAACGATGCAGCTTTTTTCCCAACAAATAGAAACATTTATGAATTTTAAATCCTCCTCAGTCTTCATGTTGGCTGTCATCCAAACTGTTTTTTTTTTCTCCTTCCTAAAATGTGCTGACAGCCAGGGGTTTACACAAAGAAGGAGGAAAAAAACTCATCTTTTATTTGTTCGGCACGCAGGAAAATGACATTCATCTCATTACCCGTCGCCATTATTCTCCCACCTGCATTAAAATGCACAAGCAGCCATTTGTAAAATTCTCCCTGCTTTCAAAGCGACTTTCAGCGACTGGAGATATTCTAGGATCACAGCACAATGCTAAATTAATTAGCTCCACGGGAGGATGCAATTAGTGAAATATTGTTAATACAAAAGCCACGTCTGACTGTGTGGAATAATATTAACCAGGCTGTTGGCTGAACGCACGCCTCAGTCAAACAAACCGTGTTCAGGGGAGTGGAAACAGCTTCCAGCAGCTGCTTCTCTTTTTTTATTATTTCTGTTCTGCTTCACAATAACATCGACACGAAGGACAATCAGTGGAGGAGGCAGATACTCCACCGAACAACAATAAACCACAAAGTCAGAGTTCTCTTCTGAGTTTCAACGTTTAATACGAGCAAATAATTCTGACAATATACCTTCAAAACAGGAGCTTTGGGAAACAAATTTTAACTAAAAACTAGAAAAAACTGCATTTTCTGCAAACAAAAACTAAAATACAGCAAGAATCCTGAGCGCTAAATGACTTTAATAAAAACAAACAGAATGAGAGCTAAAATCAGCACAAAACTAAGAAGCTAAAACCATCAATGAGCAAAACAAATCAGCAAAATACTTTCTAACACCGAAAATTAACAAAACTAATTAGCTAATAGCAAAATATTGCAAAACTGAAGCTGTTTTGATGAAGATCTGATTATTTTTATGGCTGATTAACAAACCAGGGAGCATTTTGGGTTGAAAACGGGTCAAAAAAAGTGTTTAAACTACTGTTAAACATCCTCCTTTGGGTTAATTAATCCACTGATATTTATCCCTGGTCATAAATGTCAAAATTGTCTTAAATTAATAAGTATGTTCTGCACATCTGAGAATAAAAAAAACAACTTGGTGTTGAAACTCCTGCACAGCTTTGATTAAAAACAAACATGTTCACTAACCATAACCCTCCCAGCTAAAACAGATCAGGACACATCCCATAATATCCAAAAGATTCTGTGTCCAAATCAACACGTTGAACTTTGTCTTGTTCTGTAAACCATTGCGGATGATTTTTTTCCGGGCGTCCGGGTCCGTTTACCCTCCCGAAGAGGTCACTGCCTGCAGGAAATAAACCCGAAGCCTGCTGAGCTTTCAAACCACGGAGGAACGTTCAGGACCCGATCCGTCCCCACAGAACGTCTCAGGACATTTTCCCATCATGCATTCTGCTGAAATCTGCTCCCCAGACAAACACTGACCCCAAAAAGGAAAAGGAAATACAACTTTATAATGTTACACACAAAAATAACTTCCAACACGCTGCTTATTATCATATATATTAACTCTTAAACTTTATAAAGCAACTTTACTGCTAAGAAACAAAGTTTTCTCACAATAACATCTTTATTAAAAGTGAGCAAACAACATATTTGCTGAAACAGAACTGTTTTTCTGTCCTAACAACTAAAAAATAAGATCAAACTTTACATTTCCAGACGATTTCTACTCGTGATGAATTTCTGTTAACGTTTTTATTCAAGGTCCAACCAATCCATCAGCCGACGTCTTGTGTTAAAATTAGTTTCTTAAAAAACTAGAGAAGAAGAAGGCTGTGTTAATAAGTCAAACTAGTAATGAGTGTCTTATAAACTCATTAACAGGGGAAAAAAACTCAGATTTAGTTTATTTTACTGTTGATTCATAATTATTTAGGTACTACTTATTTTTATTTATTATAAGAACAACATCTAATCTTGTTATACTACCATTTTATGAGACAAATTCTAAACAGAACATAATAAAGTAAATCTTTAGGTTGATCTATGAAAACTGCTTTGTTCAGTTGTGTTTTGGTAGCAGAGGAGAAATTCACAAAACGTATATGTTTATTAAAAAAAGAAGACATTAGCTGGTTGTGCATTTTATCTGGAGGATAAGTCAGTCGTGTTTTGTCAACCAGAGGAGCGACAATCAGCTCTGTTTGAAATAAAGTTTACATTTTAGTGAAACATGCAGAACCCCAGCTAACATCGGCTGGTCAGGCCAGCAGAGAACTAATATTCTGTACAATTAACACAATTACTCTAGAAATATAAATAAACTGATCTGATGACTCTTAGAGCTGATAAAAAAGGAAGACAACAGTTTGTCCCTGGGTCCACATAAAACTTCAGCTCCCTGCGGTGTCATTAAAACGCTGCTGTCCATAACCTTCGGTGTAATCTGGATTAAGGCTCCAACCGATCATCAAACTTAAACGAGCCTCTTTGGTGTCGATCGAGACGTGTCCAGAAGACATCCGTCTGAGAGCTCCTTACAGGACTTCTTTTTCTCTTTTTGCTGAAACATCATTTCACCTTTTCAAACCTGAGCTTCTTCTTAATAAACTGAGTAAAAAAAAAAAGAAAAAATGTCTAAAAACTTGTTTTTGTGTCGTTCACCAACAGAAGAGTCTGTCGGTGGCTCAGGATCTGCCTCCTCACCTCATGTTCTTCAAAATGCAGCAGATGTTTTATTCAGATGAGGTCTGTGTCTGTCTCTGTGTGTCCCTGAGTGTCTCTATGGGTCCCCATGTGTCTCTGTGTGTCCCTGAGTGTCTCTGAGTGTGTCTGTGTGTGTGTCCATTAGTGTCTCTGAGTGTGTCTGTGTGTGTGTCCATTAGTGTCTCTGTTTGTCCCTGAGTGTCTCTGTGTGTCCCTGAGTGTCTCTGAGTGTGTCTGTGTGTGTGTCCATTAGTGTCTCTGTTTGTCCCTGAGTGTCTCTGTGTGTCCCTGAGTGTCTCTGAGTGTGTCTGTGTGTGTGTCCATTAGTGTCTCTGTTTGTCCCTGAGTGTCTCTGTGTGTCCCTGAGTGTCTCTGAGTGTGTCTGTGTGTGTGTCCATTAGTGTCTCTGTTTGTCCCTGAGTGTCTCTGTGTGTCCCTGAGTGTCTCTGAGTGTGTCTGTGTGTGTGTCCATTAGTGTCTCTGTTTGTCCCTGAGTGTCTCTGTGTGTCCCTGAGTGTCTCTGAGTGTGTCTGTGTGTGTGTCCATTAGTGTCTCTGTTTGTCCCTGAGTGTCTCTGTGTGTCCCTGAGTGTCTCTGAGTGTGTCTGTGTGTGTGTCCATTAGTGTCTCTGTGTCTCTGTTTGTCCCTGTGTGTCCCTGAGTGTCTGTGTGTCCCTGAGTGTCTCTGAATGCCGTGTGTGTGTCTATAAATGTCTGGTTGTCTCAGTGCACTTCATGTCTCTGTGAATCTCTGGGTGTCTCTAGATGTCCCTGTGTCTGTCTTTGTATGTCTATGTCAATCTCTGTGTGTCCCTGTGTGTCTCTGAGTGTGTCTGTGTGTGTCCATTAGTGTCTCAATGTCTCTCTGTATCGCTCTGTGTGTCCCCTTGTGTCTCTGAATGCCGTGTGTGTGTCTATAAATGTCTGGTTGTCTCAGTGCATTTCATGTCTCTGTTAATCTCTGGGTGTCTCAGTGTGTCCCTGTGTGTCCCTCAGTGTCTCAGTGTGTCCCTCAGTGTCCCTGAGTGTTATTCTGCATGTGTCTGTGTTTTGCTGTGAGTGAAGCCAAGGCCGTGAAAAACAGCGTTGGAGAAAAGATGCTGCTGAGAGAAAGTCAACGAAACTGAGAATGTTTTTCCTCTGGCTCTACACACACACACACACACACACACACACACACACAGCACTTCTCTGACACATTCACACATATAATCACAGCAGCAAGCAGATGTAGCAGACCTTGCAGAGAACAAACAGCCGAGGGAATTTAACTCCCAGAAAAGCTGTCTTAATCACTCAGCGCTAATACGCAGGAAATGAAACCGGACACCGCGTTAACCCGGCTCTCCGCTGGAACGTCCCTGTCTTCCCACCATGGCGCCACATTCATTTTCAGTTATTTTTCCAGTCCACATGAATTCTGTTGGAAATGAAGCTTCAGGTTGAAGGAAAACGTCTCTTCTGTTCTGTTTTCAGTTAACAGACTTCAGCTGTTATAAGAAAATACTCTTATTGTGAAAAACTAAGACCGAAGAGATTATCTCCTGTTCCAAACTAAATACCAGAACAAATTATAAGAATTTAGAATCAGAAAATCAAACTCAAGGCAGCCGATGATGTTTTTGTGTGACTGTTTTCCAAAATATCTCAGGAAGTACTGGACAAACTTTTCAGAAAGCAAATATTAGAATTAATAGGACATCTACGACTGAATAACTCTCAGTCCAACAAAATGGTCGCCACAGCTAATCGACACTAAAATGACTAAAACACGAGCTAAAAGCTGAAACACTGGCTAAAATATATTAAAGGCTAGCTAAAAGCACAACAGCAGCTAAAAGCTAAAAGTTAAATGCAAGCTAAAGGGACAGAAATGTTTTTATACAGCAGCTAAAATCAGAAACTAGAATAGAGCAAGTATACTGAAGCAGGTTTCAAAGAGAACAATGTTTCTGAAGGAACTGAAGCCATTTTAATCTATTTCTATAAGAAAATATTTGTAAATAAATTCAAATACAGCCAGGTCCTGAATGAGTTGAACGTTTTGATATATAAGCAGCTATAAAAGCACAAATTCTTCAGAGCTGCTTCTTTGGATTGAAATAAAAATAAAAATAAAAGAAACTGATGACATCAGAGAGATCGCTGAGTCGGCATTAAACAAAAGTGTGGTTCTAACAGGAACATCTGCATGTTCCAGCGCAGGTTCGGTCAGAACCTTGAATAAGTCTGCAGCTCTGAAGACCGAAGGGACAGAAATCCTCCGCTGGGTTCAAGATGAACTCTTTCTTTTGTTTCAGTACTTTTTCTCCATGTCTAAAGTATCTTAAGCGTCACCTTTTGGCTCTAAAAGGAAAGAAAATCTGCCTTAAAACTTGGACCAAACATTAGCAGCCTTCCATGTCACACAGGACTGGGCTTGAAAAAGGTCTTCAATGCCCCAAAAATAATAAAAATCACACCACGGTGGAGGAAAATGCCACGTTAGCATCCAAGACGTCACCTTTTGCTGCCCGGACTCGTCTCATTATTCTTTTTTATTTTATTTCTCTCTTCAGCTGACGTGAAGGGAGAAACGTTCCTCCAGGGAAATAAGAAGAGACGACATAATCAGAAGGAAACGACGGCAGTGACCCTCTGAGAGCAAAGAAGATGCAGGATGAAGTTCTTTCCTGACTGAACCCACTTCCTGGTCTTCCACTTAATTACTGCAGAAAACTAACATTTTTCATTATTTTGAGTATTTTATATTAAACAGATAATTCATGTTTTACAATAAAAGTTTACCTTTTTATATGAATTGTAGATTCTGTACAAACAAATTATCTTTGTGGACACAACTTGGATGTTTTTTTTTTTATTCTTGTATGTTTTAATCTGCATACTCAGTTTTTTATAATATTGTAAGGATTGTAAGGATCTATCAGACTTTTAGGAATTTGTTGTTTTTCTGTAGCATTTGAATAATTTTGGTATTGTTTATTTCATTTGATAAACTTATATTTAGTTATTTACATTTATTCACTGTTTATTAATGTTCCCCCCCACAGTTCATGAATTATTTCAACAACTTCTAGTTTTCACACAGCAGCTGTTTGAGGCTTACTTTCTACTCTACATTTCTGTCTGCCTGACAAACACAGATGTGGTTACCACGGTGACCGTAACAAGCCAGTGGCAGCAGCTTTGACACGTTTCTCTTTACTCCTCCTTTACAGTTTACACGTTAAAACGTCGTCCGTTTTGTCCAATTCCATTATTACAAAATAAAAGTCTGAAATAATTCTTGGCATTTAGAGAAGAAAGTTGACGGAGATCCTTCAGAATCTTCCTCCCGAGTCCAAACTGAGCAGCTGATGCCTGAAAGTTCAGTAATATGAACCAGGCAGTGATGGTTTATCTTCTTTAATGAGACTCTTCTCTCCTTTTCAGGAGCTTTAAACAAAGAAGGCCTGCGAAGCAAAGACGGATGAGTGAACTGGCACACAGAGCAGCTGTTACCTGCAGAGGTGTGACTTTGATACAAGCCCGGCTGAGCAGCCATTCTCTGCAGAGGATGAATGGGACCACCTTGGGTCAATGCCTCTCTTGTCTGTTTCCTCTTTTCCTGCTGAAAGCCCACAGAAGATTGGAGGTGGAGAACCCCCCCCCNCTCTCTTTTCTGTTTTTTGTCAGATCACAGACCCCCAGAGACACAATTACCTGCTTTTCCTGTTTTACCTCACCTCCTGCTTCGTCTCCTCCCCCATTTTCAGCCACTTCACAGACAAGTCAATTTGTGCTGCAGGCTCAGGATCTCTTTCTGCTTTTTCCAAGAACACCAAACTTTGGTTTGAGGGGGAAAAAAAAGAAATTCCTGCCTCAGCTCAGAAAATGGACACTCTGACAGAAATGTCTCTCTTCTGATTGGACATTTGGAAGACATATAAGGCAATACATGCTGTCCAATTCAGTTCATTTATATATCACCAAGTCACAACAAAAGTCCTCTCAGGTCTGTGTACTTTTATAAAAAGCCAATTAGTAAAAGCAGATTGTGTTGAATCTTAACTTCCACTCAGTCTCTCATCCTGAGCAGCACGTTGGTGACAGCGGAAAAGAAAAAGTCCCTTTTAACAGGAAGAAACCTCCAGCAGAACCAGAACCAGAACCAGGCTCAGGACGGGCGGCCATCTGCTTCGACCGAATATTTGAAAGTGAAATAAAATAAAAAGCTTAAAGGAATGCGTATCACCCGCCGCCTGTGAAGGTTTGAACAAAGTCGTAGACATTTTGGTGAAATCAATATATGTGAACATCTGTGAGTCATAGCTTTTTTTGTTTCCTATTATCAGTTGTCTGCGGCAGCCATCTTGAATTGGGTTGACTCAAAGTCAGTAACTTGTCACCGTACACTCAATGATTAGTTTCACTTTCAATAAACTCTGTCAAGTTCTTCATGAGAAATTTTGCTAACAGACAGATGAGGTAGACTCTAATAGTTCCTGGCAAAAGTTTTAGAAATGGATCTGGCACGAGACTTTTCTCTCAGATACAACAGAGCTATGAACTTTAACAAAATAACTGAAGGCAGCAGCACAAATATTTTAATATCTGAGCTTTTCAGCCATCATCATTCTGATCAAACATCCCAGTTTCTTTGTGTCTCAAAGGTGGGCCAATTCTTACCAGAGTGCATCGCCATGGCAACAGGTGCTGGAAACCTAACCTGCAGAGGAGCGTTTCATGCTGAAGATAAGAGATCAACAAAAGCACAAACCAACAAGTTTTACTGGAAAACGAAGAAGCAGTTACAGCTGGAGTCTGTTATCTCTAACAGAGATGGAGACAAACTGCAGAAAAACATTCAGGAGACAAAATCCTAATTTAAGACAAAGCATTTAACCTAAACTCTGTTATTCGGGGCCAAGGTTAACGTGGATGTAACATTTATTCTGTTTTTTTTTAAGTCTGAGTTAAAAACCAAACAATGAAGACGAGAGGAAAGGACCTCCAGTGTAAATAACTACAAAGAGTCTAATTTGACCTCTTTTATCTCAAACTTCAGATTAATGTGTGAATCTAACTGTAATTAAATCATGTCTGCTTAAACTCTGTTGTCTGTAAGTAAAGCAAAGAGGAGAAGAAAAGATCAGCTCCAAACGACTCTAACGAGACTTATGTGGGAAAAGGCAGAATGGGATTAGAGTATTGATTTTGATCCACTTCAGTGAAGCAATAAGAGCCCACGAGGAGCACTGCAACACGTTCACCACTCCTCCTTTTCTGTTCCAATCAGAAACAGGATAAATATTAACCACTAAAGGCCGAAGTGTAAAGATTTGTCTGAGTAACGAGCAGAAGAAGCCAACCGTTAGACTTTTGTGTTTCTGGAGAAACTGGGACAACTGGAATTGTCCATCTGGCTGCTAACCACTGAAAGGTTTCAAGTGAATCTGTCAAAGTGAGCAAACGCAACAAGAGAAGCTGCTGATTGTCAAACAGCAACATTAGGCGCAGAACTGTCTCTGACTCATGAACTGATCTTATTTGTAGAAAAACTGTAACTCCTAACACAACATTGTTGCTGCTGTGAGACATTCCTGCAGAAATCAGTTCCTGGTGGAAAATATGAGAATATAAGGCATATTTTTTAAAGAAAGAAACAATAAAACTTTGGGTTTTCTGTTAAAAATGCTCTCCTTTCCTGTTGCAGCCTATGAGCAGTGAAGTGTTTTTCTGCCTCTTGGAAGCTTCCAGTTTAAACAGTTTACCTCTGTTGGCTCAGAGACTCTATTTGTGTGGAAGAAAACATGTTTTCCTACATTCCAGGGGAAAAAATGATGCCTGTGGAGTTAAAACTCTTGATGGAGTGATGACTTAAATAAAATATTTTCTCACCACTTTTTCAGCTTCCCTGAACATTGCCCTCGATCTTTTCTGTGAAGATATTTTATGATAAATTGTTGATTATTCCAGAAATCCCTTCATCTGTTTTCTTAGACTTCTTTAATTCTGTTCAGGGTTGTGAGGATCTGCTGCCTGTCTGCAGCAGTCAGCAGGCAAAAGAAACCATGAACTCTCAAACCTCAGGCCGATTCAGGATCTCTAATTAACCTAACATGCCTGTTTCTGAAGTGTTAGAGAAAAACCCACACATGCTTCAGGAGAACATGTAAACTCCACACAGAAAGAACCCAGCTGAGATGAAAACTCAGAGCCTTCTTGCTGCAGAGCTGCAGAGCTAACCAACAACATGCAGCCAACACGTTCTCTATAAACCTCCTTCACTGGATGATGACCCTGCTACGATGTAAACAAATCAGACAGAACACGGCTGGTCTTTGCAGGGTCTTAACCAGATCTTTAAGGGTGTGATAAGAACGCAGTGTGATGGGTCATAAAGGGGTTCCTTGGAGAGGGTGTGATGGTTTGTCCACATGGTGACGGCGTGGAGCCCCAAAGGCACCACCGCAGTTTGAAGCAGGACTGGTTTCATGCCTCGGCTGCAACCACGATTGTGACAAGATCGTTAAAACAAGCCGGCACAGATACATGGTGTGATCTTCTAATGCTGTGGTTCCCAAACTTTTCTGATCCAAAGCCTCTCACCTGATGTTTTTATGACACCAGCTTTGTTAACCGCTCCTTTAACGATCAGCTGCAGTTTGATGGAGTCATTCCAGTCTCATCCGTGGAATAGATGGTATTAGACCAGCAGTGTACACACTTCTGATGTATCAAACACAGCGAGGGTGCAGGACGGAGTCTCAGACACGCAGAGAAAAACTCATCTGTTCAGGACTAAAAGCAAAGAATCAGGACTGCTTTCCCATTGAAAGAGGTTTTAAATTCACTGTGATACTAACATGTTCTAACAGGTCACACACACACACACACACACACACACACACAGCTACACACACAACTAAAAAATCTGCCTTCCTGAAAAATATGTAGTGTGAGCGCTGAATGACCGCTGAATTCTTAAACCTAAAAATGATCAGAATTTAAGCCAAAAACAGCATCTAAAAGACAAAATCAGTTACTAAAAGGCTAAAATTTAGATAAACAAAAGCTCAAATCTAACAATGAAGCAAATATGTTGAAGTTAATTTTGAAGGGCACAATATTTTCTAATGAGTTGAAGAAAGCTCTTTATATTTCTGTTAGAAAACGGTAAAAAAAAAAAAAGTTGAATATTTCAAAAACTATAAAAGTTACAAAAACCAAAATGTCCTGAATGAGCCAAACATTTTCACATATGAAACGTAAAGAACAGGAGAATGGTGTAAAAGCAGCCAGTTCACAAGCAGGAGTTAATTATTTCCTTTCTTCCTAACATCGTCTGACCAACAGAAAACTGTTTGTAGGAACACTAAATGTTCTGAAAGAGAATAAACCAACAACATTCCTCATTTTAACAAAAAGTAAAAGGAAGAAACTTTTCAAAAGGTGATTCTGTTTAGATCTGTGGGATCTGTGTGTGATGCAGTTCAACCGAGAACAGCTTGAAAGAGAAAAAGATTCCTGCGTTTAGTGAAATGACAGACAGGAAGTCAGTCAATCGGCAGATGATCGATTCTAAACCCTCCCCCCTCGTCTCTTATCTCTTATCTGCTCTGCAGAGAAATCGATGCAGGCGCCGACAGGAGAAACAAGCATCTGACTGAATAAAATCCCATCAGCGACGCAGAACCTCACAGAAAACAAACATCAGGATCCATCAGAGCATCTCACGCCGACACTTTAAACATTCAGCACGAGCAGCAAAAACCACCGAAACGTTCCTGGAGGGACTTCGAGGTTTCCTGCCTCTTCAGCTGCTCGCAGTCCAAGTACGTGTTGGAGACTACTATCAGCTACTACCACCCTGAATTCCACCTCAATGTCTCTAAAACTGACTGAGTTAGAGCCATGTATGTGTTAGCTACGGTGGCCATTTTGAAATTAAAGAAAATAACTCTACCAGGAGTGGAACAGGAAGTTACAATCACCATATTTAAGCTCATTACTGTTTGATAGGTGGCCATTTTGAATTGGTTGACCCAAATAGTTAACCAGCCGTTGAGTAAAATCCAATAATTACTTTGTAAGAGTTTCAATCATTTCCACCCAGGGGTCCATGAGATGTTTTGAAGCTGTAATTAGATTTTCCATGCAATCCTGTGGGGGTTTTGGGAATCATCTTTGGAAAATTATGTTGCCGTGGAAATTTTAAATGACAATAAAAGTAACAGAACGCATCTCATGTCCAAGCCGCTTGTTTAGATATATATGTTGTGTAGGTGTCCCCTCTGTTTGCGCTACAATAAGGTTAACAGAAGAATAAAATTTATATGTTTATTTAGAAAATTCAGAGGTGGACAGTAATGGGTGCCACCATTAAAAAGCTTTACTTCCTCTTTTCTATGGCAGGCCCAAACCTGTTAGGACTGCATAAAATCTTCATGTTTTTCAGTGTTTTGTTTTAATTTTTTCTGTAAAAGCAGAAAAAACCTGATGATTGTCTGAAGAAGAGTAAAAAACAAAAACTTTTTAACAAACATCAGCAGCTGTTTTCACCTGCTTCTCTGCTTACTACAGATATATACAGAATGACTCATCATCAGGATTTAAATATGCAGCTTTATCCAAATTCTGCAAAGATAATGTACTTTCTATTAGCAATAATCCAGACAAAACAACAATGCAAAATATTTATAAAAAGATCCATTAAAAGCTGAAAGGTTGTCAGTCCTGGTTTTTATTTTTATTTGTTATAAAGAACTCTTCTAAGATCAGCTCCACAAGATTTTCTTTATTTCCTATTTTTGTTGTTCCAGAATGTTACAGCTCAAAGCTGAAAGATGTTTAAAGGTGAACAGAAATCTTTGTTAAGAATAACGTTTGAACTTTTAATCTTTGTTAAATATTTAAAGAAGAAAAAGAAGAGACAGAAGGGCGGATACAAAGTTGAAAAATACGTAAAGACACCAAAGAGACTAAAAGGATGGGAATGTTTTACAGGGAGACAAAGAAACAAAAATGAAGCAAAAATAAGCTGAAGTATAAGCAGATTTCCCAGAGCACCAAGTTTTTGAAGGATCTGATGCACTTCGATGATAAAATCAATTAAGTTAAATGTTTCAAAAAGTCTAAAACTTACAAACACCAAGAGTCCGAAGAGTGAATGTTTTCAAACTAAAACAGCTGAATGTTCAAGTTTTTATTTTATTCTTCTACTAAATAAAACTGTAATCTGACTACAACAACACATCTGTTTCCCTCCACTGCCGCTTCAGTTCTCTCCGTTTTAAATTGCTGGCGCTGTCCGTGGTGCTGAAACTGAACTGTCCCTGGTTCCGGTTCCTGAGGGTCGCAGTCGCGGGTGAAAAATACGTTTAAACTCATTAATCCATTAAAATGTAGGTAAACAAAGCAGATGCAGAGAATAAAGAGGTTTCCCCTGGAAGTTCGAGACCATCAGAGAGGATTGGACCCGGAACCCGGAACCCGGTCCTCCTACCTGCGCCGCGGAGCTGCCGCCCGGTCCGTCCACAGACCCGGGCGAGCTGTCGAAGACCCGGTCCCGGTACAGGGACCACAGGCCCACGTTGGGCAGGAACAGGAGAGCCGCCACGAACAGCCCGGCGACCTGCAGCAGCCGCTTCTCTCTGCGCCTCATGGCTCCGCTCCGAGGCTCACCGCGGCCGGACTCCAGCTCCACTCCCAGCGCTGGGAGAGCGGCGTTTTAAAGTCCGCCCGCGCGTCACATCCGGGCCGCGCTTTCAAAGTAAGAGCGGGGCTCGTCACAAGAAGTCAGCAATAGTGTCTTCCTTAAAACCAGATCCTGTTAAAATGAGTCAAATGTGGTTTTAATTTCTAATTACTGGATATTTATCACCCTCTGGACGATTGCCCGTGTGTTCATTTGTCTGTTAGCAAAATATCTCATGAACAACTGATTCATTCAACTCCTTGAAAGAGAAATGAAATGTCTTCAAAAAACAAGAAGAAAAAAGTTACCTTTTTGTTTTTAAAACTCCTAAAATCATTTAGTTCAATCCCTCCAATCCAGCAGTGAGTTTAGCTGTTTTGTCATTTCTCTGGAGGCAAAAATCAGAACCGCTGCAAAACTAAACTGTTTCTCTAAAACGACTCAAAGCACCAATAAAAAATGAAACATTTAAGAAAATAATATGAGGATGAAGTCATAATTTCATAATTTTTCTGTGAAGAATTTCAAATTTCTTTGAAAAACCGTTGACCCGTCCGGGGTGTGACTGACTCTCCTATATTATCTGCAAACTGCAACAACAAATGCAAATTTAAAATAAAATTTAAAGTGCTTCAGTTGTACAAACCTTTAAGAGAACAAATAAGAATCAGAACTCCCAGAACATTCATGAGGTTTACACAATAAAGACTTCAGCTGCAGTAAAGGTTGTTTTTATTAAAGTGTAAACAATAAAACAAGTTTAAGTAGATATAAAACAGGCGATCTATTCTCACAATTTATTGTACAAAAAAAAGAAAAACACACAAATACAGGAAATAAATTTCAAAACCTCAGAAATTTTTAACCTAAAACTGAAAGGAATTAAATTAAAAGATACCCAGAAAAAAACTAAAAAAATTAAACATTCTTTTATTTATGTTTAAAGATTTTATTTATTCTGTTTTTATTGTTTTGGAAAAAATCTCAGTTTTTGGAGGTTTTTCACTCAAAAGAGATTAATATTCCTGTTGTGAATTTTAGATCGTACATCTGTAGTTAAAGATTTTTTTATTTGGCACAAATCTATTTTAAAACACTGGATTTACATCATCTGAGTGAATAAGGCTTTTGTTTTGAAAAGGCATGAAGTGACTCAGTTCAACTTCCTGTTTCTTTCAGACACACTTGATGCAGCTTGATGAAGAAAATCTTTTCTGTTTCAGTTTTATTTTTATTATTTTGTATAATAAAAACAGATGAAAAAGACTACCTCTGAAATCTAGTTTTCAAACATCAACAGATTTAATTTTATTTTTATATTTCTGTTTGTTCTTCCCTTTCTGTTCTCTACAGTTCAGCTCATTTTAGCTCAGTTTCTGCAAACATCAGAGCGTGGAGTTGGAAAAAGAACCGGAATTATTTCTCCTGTTTGGTGCAGTTTGTGTGATAAAGTCCAACTAAAGGAAGAAAAAGACCTTCTTTTAAACCAGGAGAGGAAACAACTGGCAAAAAACCTGTGAAAAAGAACCAAAGGAGAAACACAAAGAACGGGATGAGTAACTGTAACTGAGTAAATGTAAAAATAATATCTGAGTATTCAGATATTAATATTCTGTCATTATTATTCTGCTTCTCTTAGATTTAACAGATCAGTTTCAGCTTCTTCAACAAAGACAGAATTAAGCATCACTGTAGTTTCTTTAGTTTTTTATTTCTATCTTTATTAGTTTCATTTGTAGACCGTAGGTATTTTTTTGTTTAAAGCTTCTTTTTTCAGATTAGGTCTAAAGAACTTGTGGTTGTACGGTATTTGGCGCTTTTAAAGTATGTGGAGTTTCATATTTTTATTTCTTCCTGTGTGAGATGAATATCTTCCCCTCATGATTGATGTGCGTCTGTACCAACGCAGGCAGAAAAGCAGAACATTTTGAGGAAGAAACGTCGTATGAGAACCGTAAAGTGGAACCATAAACCAATCCTGCCTCCGCTTCAGGATCCCACTCATGCCTGGAATTATTTCACTCCGTCTTGCTTTGTGCAACCGTAATTTCTCCCGTGAATTACCACTTCTGACCTTTGGTGGCATTAAGAAAGGGCACTTTCACATATAAATAGTGTAAGAAGAGTTCCTCCAGCCTCTTTATCAGCGGAGGAAAGAGAGCGTCGACAGCTCGGATGACTTATTATTGGACTTATTTCACCTCAGACAGGTGTTAGCTGTAATTATACAGGTTTGATCTGCTGCTGTTAGTCTTTACGAACGAAACAAACATCTTCAGAACTGGCGTCAGATTTTAGCATGAATGGAGATTTTAATCATCACTCGCCATCTTGAAAGGCGGGCAATCATGTATTTTAATTGTCTGTGTGTGATTAAATGTCTGTTAGCAAATTATCTCATAAGTAAAAGTATGAAGTCTTTTGTCAGAAAACTACAGGCTCATTATACACAAGCTGACACATTAAAGTTAGTTTTTTTCTTTTTATTTATTTCTGCAAAAAGCTAAACAAACATTGATGTTTCCTGCAGATATTTATATTAATAACTTTATGCTCCCATGTGGTTTCTCTTCAGGCACCAAATCCTCTCAGACAGATGAGAGCCGATAAAACATTTTACAGCCGTCACATCCGGAGTTTAGCCATAAAAAAAGGAAGTTAATTTTTGCTGTTCAGCTGACATGTTCAATTTTTATTCCTCATTGACCGACATCATTTTGCTGTTCCAGTTTGCAGCAGATTTGACCTCTTTACCCTCTGACAGATGATGAACAAATCCTCGTTTCTGAACCAGTGAAGCGTCTCACTGATCTCCTCTTTGATAGTTTTAGATACAAAGTGGAAAACTGAAGGTTAAATGAGGGTTTTTGTACATTTGCAGCAGAGATGTCTCCACGTCTCTCTTCTCTTTCAGAACATTCAGAACAGGAAGAATAGAACATCTGAAGACAGTTCAGTTTGTCTGAATTATAGATGGACCCTCCAACCTTTGAATGAGGCGGGGACAGAGGTGTCCGAACCTCCTGCTTACGTCACGGCTCGAGGGGAAGAAAGTGAAGGTAATTTAGGGAGCATCAAAGCTGCAGGAAATGCTGGAACTATCGAGTGATGACGAAGCGCCGATCGACTCCTCTTCGCTGAAAGCCACTCAGGACGGTCTGGGCCGTGACTTTCCTGATGAGCAGATTACCGAGGTGACATCCTGTCTCCGTGAAATGAGCGGCGAAATCTGCTCCTGCAGCTTGAATCGATGTTTGATTAAAAACAAACAACAACAACAGACAGAACATGTTAATGTCCAGTTCAGTTCAGTGTGGATTTATGAGCCACCAAACAGAAGAAGTCAGCGAGTCTGAAGACTTCAGAGAACCCAAACCTCCTCCAAGATCCATGAGGTCACTGGAAACTGGAGGATCTGGATCCAGATCAGCCCCGGCCCCACCTTCTACCACAGCAGATCTGAGATCAGTATCTGTTGCAGCCATTTCTGTGTTTTCTAAGGCCGGTCAGCTGCGGCAGCCATCTTGAAATGGCTTGACTTGTAAAGTTATAGATCTATATTCAGTGATTATTTCCTTAAATGTCTGTGCAGGGGTTTATGATATACTTTGCTAACAGACAGACAGAGTTGACTCCTTTTTGTTGGCTGTGGCAGCCATCTTGGATCTGCTTGACTCCAATAACTATTCAGTTACTTTCAGCAAGTTTTATTAAGATTTGTCCAGCCAACAGACATGAACAAACGGTGATGATTCACTGAGGTCGTTTTGTTTTTTCCTCTCTGCATAAAAGTCTTTCAGCTGGACTTCCACTGACTCGTTCTCTTTTCAGCAGCCAAATTCAACATTTGTCTTTGCACAGATCCATCTGAAGTGACAATATTTCCGCCCCTGTTGATTTCTGTAAAAAAAAGAAATAATTATTCTCGGGGAGAATTCCCTGCGACTCCTGGTGTTACTGGCAAAGAAAATAAAGACGAGGTTGTTTTATTCCCCGAGCTGTTCCTGAACCTGTGCCATCTGTTAATGTGTCATCTGTGGTCCCACGATGATTACATCCCTTACACCGCATTAACGCTCGCACCGTTTATTTATTTACACACATTTACACAGGAAACCAGGACTGGTGCACATCGTGGGACAATAAAACAAAAAAAACGATCCAAGGACAACAGCTCACACCAAGGTTATCACTGATTGAACATTTTTACATTTTTTGTTTGTTTAATGGGTTTCGTCTGATCAGAAAGTAATGTTTTAAATCTGCTTTTAAAACTCTGAAACTGTCTGTTTGATCAGCTGGGTTTCTTCTTGGAAGGTACACTTCTGCCCTGGGCCAAGATTTTCTCTGAACTATTTGATGTTTCCAACAGTAATCCTCTTTTCTGTGGATCATCCGTGTTTTAAAGTTCATCAACGAGGATGTCCTGAGTTAATTAAAACGGAAATAAACTGAAAGCTTCTTCTAATAAAAATATGAATTATGAATAAATGTCACATTAAAGGATTTGAGACCTTTAACCTTTGACCTTTACATCCACCAACATTTAATGTGTTTTATTTAAATGTCGGCTTTAAAGGAAGTCGCTGCTTGTTTAGTTCTGGGTTCGAATCCTTCAGACTCGACTGAACCAACTGCCAGGTTTGTTCAGGGACTAAATCTGGATTTTCACGTTTTCATGTTGAAACTCGACCTGCTGAGTATTTAGTTCATGGTTAGGGTGAGTTTTTCAGATACAGGCACGTTCATCTGTGTTTACCGTTCCCACCGCTCTAATACTTTGATCTTTCTCTGTTTGTGGGTTTATCTCTCTGCCTCCGTGTTTGTCCGTCTCCATCTTCTCCGTTTGTCTCCGTCTGAAGCCTCATCATCCACTCCAGGCATCAGCGATCACACCCAGCCAACCAAACAGGTTTATCTGCATTTCCTCACACTCCAAACCCCCCTCACCTCGCCTCCCTGCCATAAACACAGCAGAACCATCCACTTTTTCTCTCGTTTTCTAATTTATCTTCTCCCCTCTGCTGCGGTAATACTTTCATCAGCCTCTAAATAAACAGCGAGGCCTTAATGAGTTTGGCAGATGGCACCGCCAATTTATCTGCTTGAGGAGTGTGAATTTAGCTCAGATTGAAAGATGAAGGCACTTCTAATAGTTTTCAGTGAGCTGACCTTCAAAGACACGGACTGTCACGAGTGAAGGACTCTGCAGACACTTTTCCATTTTTCTCACCAGACGTTTTGCACAAAGTGAGCACAGATTTCCTGATTATTATTCCGTTCACATGAACTCCTGCAGTTACTGTCTTTTATAAACATCTATAAGACAAAATATTTGGAGCTAAGCTGAAGTCCTGAAGTAAAGAACATGAAAGTAACCTTCTTTATAGGAATACAACCTTTAATACCAAAGTTTCAAACAAAGATCTCATGAAACCTAAAAACACAAAGTGAAGATTGAGACAGTTTACTATTTAAAATAACACAACATATTTATTCAAATTGCTTCCATATCAGTAACACGTGAAAATATTTAAACTTTTATCTCCATGAATAAAAATGTTCCCCTGAAAGAAATAACGCATTCACATTAGTAAACTATGCAAATATGTCCATTTTAATGCAAGTCCTGCTGAGGTCCAGAAGTCTAAATGTTGAAGAGACGAGACTGAAGGAGATCATATCGAAGAGAAGAAGATCACAGAAACACATTTCAGTGCCGTCTCACGCTGACGACGTCCTCCTTTGTTCTTTAACAGACACGCAATCATTTATATAAAAAAGAATCACTTTTTTTTTTTACTTCAACTTCTATTTATTATTCAGTAAATTCAAATAATGCAGGACCCCATATGGCTGTGGTTACATCCATGAGGTTTAATGCAGAGACAGCAGCGATGTTTGAAAAACGTCTGAAGAAACTTTCAAAAAGTTTATAACAGAAGAGTCGTCTGTCCTCCCATCGGCGTCAGCAGAACACACGTCCCTGGATAGACCTGCTGTGCAAAGATTCCTGATCACGTTTCAGAAACTTACAGCTCATATTTACAGAGCTGTTTGCTCCAGACAGAGGTATTATCTTTGCATTCAGGAGGAAATCTGCCTGGGTTTATGGAAACTACAGCCAGAACAAAAAGATTCTTAAACTGTGTGAAATATGCTGCTGTGTCGTCCTGTAAGACGAACACGACGCATCATCAAACCAGGAAATTATTACTGCAGTTTCCTCATTACAAAATGTGAAAGGAGGGATTAAAAAAGGTTAATTGTGTGGGCAAAAAACACAAAATAATGAGGATGAGATGCTGGGATGGATGGATGGATGGATGAATGGATGGATGGTTGATTGGTTGGTTGGTTGAATGGACAGTTGGAGGGAGTGAGGGAGGGAGGGAGGGATGGAGGGATGGATGGATGGTTGGATGGTCAGATGGTTGGTTGGATGGTTGGTTGGATGGATGGATGGTTGGTTGGATGGATAGTTGGATGGTTGGTTGGATGCATGGTTGGAGGGAGGGAGGGAGGGAGGGAGGGCTGGATGGATGGTTGGATGGATGGTTGGTTAGATGGATGGATGGATGGTTGGTTGGCTGGTTAATTGGTTGGATGG
>NC_051442.1:1055938-1087232 GCF_001649575.2 Kryptolebias marmoratus
GGATGGATGGTTGGATGGTCAGATGGATGGTTGGTTGGTTGGTTGGTTGGATGGTCAGATGGATGGTTGGTTGGTTGGTTGGTTGGATGGTCAGATGGATGGTTGGTTGGATGGATGGATGGTTGGATGGTTGGTTAGTTGGTTGGATGGTTGGTTGGATGGTTGGTTAGTTGGTTGGATGGTTGGTTGGATGGTCAGATGTTCTGCATCGTTGCAGTTTTGGAACGTCTGCAGGTTTCAGGGTTTTCTGACTTTGCAAAGCATTTAAATTTCATGTGAACTTCCAGGTGTCGATATCATCACACTGTGGGAGCCTGCTGAGGAGGAGGAGTGTTGCTATGGCAACAAGAGTGGCCCAAGATGGCACCCTTCAAAGTTTCCAGTCTCACTTTCTAACTTTTTATTCACAATGTAGGTGTTTGACTGTTTGCTACCACCTGTCAACATTTTGACAAAACAGCTGGGAAATGAATGCAGCAGTGAGGCTTCCTGTAAAAGTGACAGGTGTGTGTGTGTGTGTGTGTGTGTGTGTGTATATGTGTGTGTGTGATGTGAACCCATGTAGGTGAATGGTGAATGGAAGCATCAAAAATAAGGATTGCATGATCAGAAACAAACAAAAAAACAAACATGTCCAAAAAAGTGAAATAAAAATGAGATTTTTGCTGCAGGTTCTCGCTTCCATTATGCAGCTAAAATCAATGAATTCATTCATTTTTAATGCCTGTTCTTGTTCTGCTCAGGGTCAAAGCAGCGGGCTGAGCCCATCCCGTCTGTGGTCAGGTAAGAGGGGAGATAAATGCTGAACAGATCCCGAGTCCTTCACAAAGCCCAGCAGAAATCGATGCAGCAGATTCTCTCTGCTGTCGCCGGTTTTGGTTTGCGTTTTTTGGTGTTGTGGCTTTTCTAATGTAAAATCGGAGAAATAAAGTCAGTCAGAGCTGTGGATAAATTGATAACTTTGTCCACAGTTCAGGTAACTTTCACCTGAATTCTGGGGGAGATGAAAATGATGTTTGATTGTGTGAAGCTGAGTCTGCAGGTGTTGGTTTCCTGTTTATAGTTGTTGCAATCAAACAATTTCTGTCCTCTGTGTTATTTTAACCTTTTACATTTTAAAACCTCCAGCTTGAGTAATTTGAATATAAAGTATATTAAAATTGGGATCTGAGTAACAAGATTCCTTCACCTCAAGTGATGTGAATGACAATAAAACATCCTTGAACCCTTGACTGAGAAGAGTATTATTTAACATGAAGTGTTTGTAACTTTTATGTATTTTGAATTATTTGAATTTATTTACAGAAGTTTTCCTCTGAAATCCATTTAGATCCCGTCAAATTCAAATCTCCTTCAGGGAACCTGCTCTGTTTTTGTCCTCAAACTGTTGTCTTACTAATTTAATCTTTTAGCTACTGTTTTGCTGATTTAAGTTTCTGTTCTGCTTGTTTTAATTTTAACAGATCAGTAAAGATTTGATTCTTCAGCTGAATGCAGCTTTCACACTCATTTCATTCAGAAAGTATCAGTTTTCTGTTTTCTGAACCCCTAAGGAAGCCTTTTTTTTAGATCTTCACGTCTGTTCTTCAAGAGATCATTGAGCAAGTGCTTAAAATCAAAGAATGATCAAATTCACATCTGCAGAAAGTGTATTTACTATGTATTTATCTCAGTGTTTGCACATTATTTTTATTTTTTTATGCAAACAACTCTTTCATCTGCCAACATTCACATACCTCATTTCAAATGTTCTTTTCCCAAATCTTTCTAAATCCTCATTTTCTTCCCGAATTGTGCCATGAATGAGTCCAATGGTATCTGTGGTTGCACAGCTTCTTTCTGTCTTTAACAGCTTCAGATCCTCGTCTGCATGAAACCATATTAGGCAGAGATATGATATACTCCGGCGACGGAAATATGGTGAAAATGAATTCATGAATACGGAAACTTTCCCATTCCTCCCCCTTCATCTCACATGTGACTTTTCTTCAAAGTGATCATTTTCCTATTGACTGACAGAAAATGTTTTACAGATTGCCTCTTTGACCACTTATTCCTGCAGCTTTAATGCGTAAGTGGAAAAAAGGCTGGAATGAGTTTTGCAGCTCAGTCTGCAAGGATTAAACCTCTTTGAGCTCGAAGAAATATTATCATTCAAAGCATTTTTACATTAACATTTGTTTTCTTTAGTATTTATGTCTGTTTTACATATTAATAGGTGTGTTTGTGGGTCTATCTCCACACATTTTCATGTTCATATTAAAGTTAATTTCCTGCATCAGTGCTACCAGATGTGCAGTGACATTTCAGAGAAACAAGTGCTTTGAACAAAAGTGATTCAACCTTTTTCTCCCCGCAGCAGCAGCATTATAAGCATGTGAACGAGAAACAAATCTGTTTTATACTAATAAATATATACGAGCATGATAAAATCATGTCCTCAAACTAAAAGACTGTTTAAAACTTTATTTTAACTCAAACTAATGTCAACTGTTTTATCTGTTATGTTGGGCATTAATAGACTCTTAAAAAGTCCGTAAAAAGCTGCAGGAAGAAAAAAAAGGACATAAAGACCTAAAACTTAGTATTCATCAGAAAGGAAAGCTTTTATGTTACACCCAAGGCATATTTTGTTTTCACTCTGAATTTTAAAGGGCTTTGCATTAAAACTTAGACTACTGTTGTGGGTTTTTACTTCATAATTAAAGAAGAAACTCAGGAGTTGAAATCTGGGAGATTTATCTGAATAATCCTAGTTTCACGTGGTTTGGACCGTCTCAGAATCTAGATCTCTCTCCCTCTGGGAGTCAAAAACATGTTTATATAAAGTATATTTTCTTAAAAAGGCGAAAGTAAGACACCAGATTAAAACAAAGAGACGATAAGCATGTTTACACAACACTGGAGAGAAATCTGACTCCAATAACCATCCATTCAGCCTTCCATTTTCTTTACCCGCTTTTTCCTTTCCCGGGTCACGGGCAGCTGGTCCCTGTCTCCAGCAGTCACTGTGCGAGAGGCGGGGGACACCTGGACATGTCTCCAGTCCATCACAGGGACACACAGAGACAGACAACCGTCCATGCTTTCACTCACACCTGGGGAGAAATTCAGAGTTACCAACGAACCCAACCTGCATGAGGAGAAACTCCACACTGAAGGTCCAGGAGGCAAACCTGCGACCACCTTGCTGTGAAGCGACAGATCCGACCACTGTTCTCCCGTGCAGAACCGATACCAACAATATGATTCATTAAAGATACAAAGGCGACGCTGTTGCTGAACTGAAGTTCTACATTCGAGCTACCTAATTTATCAGCATGACCAATAAATTACTTTGATATTGTTGGAGATCGTGCTACATACGTTATAAGATCAGATACGTAGAACTCAAGGCAGATTTGTCAAATTATTGGTTTGTTTGTTTATTTATTGTTTTGCCTCAAACCTGATCTGTTTAAAAAATGATAAGAAAAGCTTTGTTACCACGATGTTGTTGGATTTTGACTAAAAGAACACCAGACATGCCAACTTGTGATAAAATTACAATGTGTCTTCTTTAAATGACCTTAAGCCATTTTTCTGAATTTAAGCAGGAAAACCATGTCTTTGCCTCTGACCATAGATTCAGAACATTGTTATAAATATGGCACTTATTGGCCAGTTTCCCCTCCCTCAAACTCATTACAGAGCACAGATGAAGATTTGTCTCCGGCCAGTCAGCAATCAACTTATAGATAATACAGTAGATTACTGGGCCTGATTAATGAGCTACCCTCGGACAGTGCCATATATCCTTAGTCCCAACTCGTACCAATTTGGTCTCTAGCTGAGATGTATTGATCATCTGCACAATGGAGCTTTCACTGTCAGCCCTCACTGTATCAATGTATCTGACCACAACACGGCAGAAATCCAGTAATTGATAATAAATTAGACGTTTGGATGATTCAGCTTGGCCCCATCCATTACACAGAGCAGCCAATGTATCAGGTCCGGACCGGGGAGGATTCACGAGTGGATTGACTGCAAAATACTGGCCAATGCCTTGGAGAAGTGTTTGATGGTGAAACGATTTTACAAACTAGGAAAAAATAACAAAATCTTCTTCCTACCAGCTCCTCAAATTAAATAAAACCACAAAGCTTAATATATTGTGTTCTGATATTTATTGGAGTAAAATTAAATTGATGGATGTGAAAATCCATTCACCCATCAGACCAACCTTTCTTTCAACCATCCATCCATCCATCCATCCATCCATCCATCCATCCATCCATCCATCCATCCATCCATCCATCCATCCATCCATCCATCCATCCATCATTTCCTTCCACTTATCCATGGAAGAGTCATGGAGGTAACAGGTCCATGAGGGAAACCCAGACATCCTTCTCCCCAGCAACACTTTCCAGTTTCTCCCGAGGTGTTCCCATGATGTTCCCAGACCACCGTTATAATTTTAAAGTGAGTTCCGGGTCTGTCCCGGGGTCTCCTCCCAATAGAAATTGCCTGGAAGACCTCTAGAGGGAGGCAACCAGGAGTCATCCTAATCAGATGCCTGCACTACCTCAGATGACTCCTTTTGATGAGAAGGAGAAGCGGCTCTACTCCAAGCTCCCCCCTAGATGACAAAGGTCCTCACCCTGAGGCTGAGCCTGACCACCCTGCAGACAAAGTTTACGTTAGCTGAAGTGGTTCAGGCACCTGATCAGGACATCTCCAGGATGATTTTTACCGGAGGTTTAGATATGCAGAAGAAACTGGTGTCTGCATGACTCCTTTCACTGAAGCTTCCCAGATGATGGAGCCCCTCACCCTACTGAGGATGAGTCTGTCCACCCGATGGAGAAGGTTGATGTCAGCTTTGTATCCAGGATCGTGTCCTTTCAGTCATGATCCATATCTAATGACCATAGATGTAGACAGACCAGTAAATCCAGGGCTTTGTCTTTCAGATTTTCACCATGACAGACCTGAGCGATGATTTCATTCGTCTTGCTCCATCATACCATCACTCCTGAACCGGACTCCCAGAGACTTGGACTCCTCTGCTTGAGACTCACCCCTGCCTCCGAGGGAGCACTCCACCTTCCACTCCAAACGGAGTCAGCTGAGGTGGTTCAGGATGCTTCATGGCCACCTCCCTTTGGAGGTTTTCCAGCCATGTCTTACTAGGAGGAGACCTCAGGGCTGACCCAAAACTCACTGGAGGGATTATGAATTGTCTCTGGCCTGGGAAGATCTTGGATCCTGCAGGAGGAACCTGGAAGTCTTCCTGGGAAGAGGACCGTCTGGGTTTCTCTTCTGGATCTGTTGCATGGAAGGATGTAGTAAATATCACAATGCATCATTAATTTCTGTAGATTTGTTTCTGTATGTATTGGGAGGAACTCTTAAAGTCATTTTGTTGTTTGTGTTGATGCTACTGACTTCATCAGACAGTCCGACTTTGACGAGAAGTGTGATCTTTTAGAGAACCATATTGGTTGCTTTCATTTTTTCAGTCATAATTTTTGTTCAGACTGTGGCAGCAGCTTGTTATATTAGCTTAACAACATCATAAAAAGATAAGAGCAGGCCAGTTTCTCCGAGTTAAAGTAATCAGTGACTTCTGGAAGTCTTTGAGTCTTGCTAAGCAATCCTTTAGAGTCTTTTGGAAATGCAGAGGCAGATTCTGTCATCCCTTGAGATGCCCAAAGATGCTGAGAGAGGACATAAATGAGTCACGTGATTGCGCTAAACAGCTGCAACTTTTATATATCTGTTTCCTTCCTTTTAAGATTCCGAACTGCTTGGAAGAGGACAAAGGAAGCAACGTCAAACCAAGACATGAGGAGCACTTCATCACTTCGAATGAACAAATGTGGAATGGCTCAAACTGACAGATGGGGCAAGAGTAGAATGCACTCTGCTTCCCAAGCTGTAGCCTCTTAAAAAAATGCAAAAAAGAAGCATTTGCCAGAAAAGGGAAGTGGAATAAAAATGCATGAAAGCAGGTTTTTGTATAATTTCTTATGCTGGCTTGAATCTTGATTGCAGCTTTTTACTCCCTTTTATAAATCTGTCAGGATTTTTGGGGGATTTTTACAAAATCAGTCACAAAACTGTGTTTATACCCCAGTTTGTCCCTTTTAGTCTGTGTTATGTTTCCAGATTTCTGACAGTTTGAATCCACAGAAATCCTTGTGTTTGCCGTGTTTAATCTGCACATTTTCTTCCACTGCATCATGCTGTTCTCTGTGTTTGTGAGGCATTGTGTAATCAGGCCCAGGACTTACAGGAAAGCAGGTGCTGCTGAATTTTACTTTCTGTATGCTTTTTTTTAACTGTGTTAGTGTGTAATCGGGCCAGGTTCTGTGCAGCGATAAAGGGCCAGCTGCCACCTCAGCTTTCTGCCATATGGAGCCAAACCAAGGAGGCTACTGGGCTGGATTACAAAATAAGAGACAGAAGATTTTAGGAGGGGTGATGAGAGAAGAATCACAACTTATAACAATCAAAAAGGAAACAGACTTTGAGAAACTGGAATTGGTTTGGTGTTGCATCAACTATATTGAGTCTGTAAACGTACACCGATGTGGAGTTTTAAACCAGTCAGTAAAACGCTGCCAAGGTAAATTTAATAAGACTGACATGACAGACTTCCCCATAAAACTGTTTCAGACTTTTCTGACAGAAACCAGGAAATAGTAGATGATAAGTGAGTTCATTTCCACTTTAAATATAACAGTGAAAATTGATATTTTTAACTGCTGTAACAACTTGAACAAAACATGATTTTATTTCTTTTCTGTCTATTAAAGATAACAAGAAAAAGAGCTCACAGGCTTAAAGTCATCAATTTTCTAATTCTCAAATGAGCTTCCTTTTTAAACCTCAAAATGCCAAACAAAACAGGCGGAAAGAATCAGGAATACAAGAACAAGAATATTACTAACAATGAAATAAACAGACTGAAACACCCTGTCTGTAATCAAACCACCTTCAGTTTGTTAGCAGGTTTGTTTTGCTGCTCTTTCAGCCCGTTTCAGCCAACAGATGTGGAGTGGTTCCGATCCAGCGGGTCATTGGTGCCCCGTTGATGAGGGACTGGATGACTCCTGTTGCCATGGTTACGGCTCACTGATAAAGCCGCATGTTCTCTCAGCCCAGCGCCGCTCTTCCTCGTGTAGCTCTTCATCGGCTGCGAGGGGGAGAAATGATGAGAAGCTAACCACAGGGAGGGGCGTTAGCTCGGGGTTAGCTTCAAGCTAGGAGAGGACGGGCAGACATTTTGGGAAAAAACCTGGTCTGCAGCTGCAGCTAATCAACCTTAGCAAACAGCTAAATGTGCTGTAACTTAGTTACTTTTAGAGATATTTTGAAAAGATTTGGTGTGGTAGTAGCTGAGGGTCATCCCCAACTTACACTCTGAGATCTAACAGTTTTATTAAACACTGTGGCATGCATTTAGACGAGCAGTTCTTGAAGGAATATTTGTTTAAATTTATCTTAGAGCTCATTATACGACAATCAGTTGTTTTACCTTTTTAGTTTTTTTTTTTCCTGACTGTGCTTCAGTTCATATTACACGTTTATTTTCAACCCTTATGTTATTCCAGTAAACACTTAATTCTTAATAACATTTATCTCTTATAATCCATGGCTTTAGCACGTCTATATTTCCGACTCCAGCTGATGAGAAATAAACTTGAGAACAATTTGTGTCTCATCTGATTTTAAAAGAAACTACAGATATGCTGAGCCCTGAATGGCTGCTGAAATTTGCTGAAGAAGCTGAAACTGAGTTAAGGTTCAAACAAGCTGAACAGAAAGTAAAATTTGCAACAACAACAGCTACATAGCTCAGCAAAACCATAGCTAAAAGCTAAATGCAGCATAAGAAGAAAAGTAGAGCCAGGAGCTGAAGCTGATTTCAGAGAGAATGATGTTTTTTAAGGAACTGAAGAGATCTTTGTGTTTTTTTGTGGAGAATTTTATTTTGAAAGTATAAAAGTCATAAGAACAATGATTATAGCACATTATTCCAGTCAAGCTGAAAGTTTTGATCATTAAAAAAGCACAAAGACTGAGGAAAAACTGCAGAAAAGGAGAGGAGTGTGAATGCTGACTCAGCATTAGCTTGTTTTGCTAATTTTACTATTTTAGTTGCAATTTTGCTACCTTTAACGGTGACAGGAAGTCCCAGCTTGTTGAATTTTTTAAAATTATTCCAAAAGAAATGTCGAGCAGAACATCTCAGGGATGAATCTGTCCAACCTCAGAGTGTTTGAACAAAGCCTATCAGTAAGACGGACCAACCATGACAGAAATGATTATCTCAACATAACTGGAAGGCTGAATCAGTCAGAAATCAGCCAGATTTAAAACAGAACAATGGACACATACAGGACAAGACTGTTGCACCTGAGCTGTGACATCAGTGGTGTTCAATCCTGGTCCTGGACCACGCTGTCCTGCAAGTTTTAGATGTTTCTCTGCTTTGACTCACCTGATCTGAATGACTGAGTCGTTAACAGACTTCTGCAGGACATGAAGACCTGCTGAAAAGCAGGAAACATTAAAACCAGCAGGATGGGTTGGACACCACTGTTCTACAACATTCTTCTGCTGGTTTCAGTTTTTGCTAATTTTAGCTTTTAGCTACTGACTTGCTGGTTTCCATTTTAGCTGCTGTTTCTTGTACTCATTTCATCTTTTCACTGTTCTGCTCAATCTGTGTTTTTGCAGAAAAAGCCCTTTTTTTAGGTTTAGAGTTCATTTGAAGTTCAGTCCCAGTTAAACATTTTAATGACCGATTAGAGCTGCGCCGGCGTTACAAGGTGTTTTCTTCAGGTTCCATGTTTACATTGCCCTTAAAGCTACAGATTTGCTGGCAGCCAAGAATTTCTTGGCCGATCTGCAGCCGTTCAGAGCCAAGCAAAAGATTTGCTTGTCAGACACAAAAACATTACTTTTGTTTTATTGTTTCATTTTGTAGAGCAGAAATAGCAGCGCATTACACAGGACAACATTACGTTAATTGGACCATCATGGAGAGATGGATGAGTGTGTTTGTTCGTCATTCCCCTAATGGAATGAACAGATCTTTTCAGAGTGTTTAAGTGGCTGCGGTTCTGGCTGATGTTATCCACCGCGTAGAAAAAAAAATAATAATTTAAGTGATGGACATAAAAAGAAATGCACTGCTGAGTCTTCACTTTCTTCTCCCTGCTGTGCTTTGATCCGTACGAGTTGCAGTATTGATTCATGATGTCGTTCAGGTTTTGTTTCAACAAAAACTGAAGCTCTGAGTTTTAATTTAACTTTGCTGTCAGAGCACAGACCAACCTTTGGTGCATTTCCAGACAGGAAGTTTTCAGATGTACTCATGCAGAGGGATGTTGGATTAGCAGCCTTTCACCTGTTGGTGGAACATTTTCCTGTTTGCAAACAAACAGTCAAACTGGAAGGAGCAGAAATTCTCTCTTTACTTCATCTGCATCCCCAGCACTGAAGAAGTTTCCTCCACTTCTCTTCTTTCCCACTCTCCATCTGCACCCATGCCCCCCCCCCCTCATCTCCATCTGTTAGTCAGATGAATAATTGTTGAAACGTTGTTCTCACCATTTCCATACAGCTGAAAATAGACCTGGCCTACTAAAACGGTCCCATCTTCCCTCTCTTGTGGGAATCAAGACAAGAAGATCTCCTTGGAAGAGGAAAGAAACTACATTTTTAGTAAATGACTTTTTCAACACCTATTCTGCAAAAGTTAGGGCATTGTATAAAATGTAAATAAAAAGAGAGTTTGCAAATCTAATAAACCCATATGTTTGTTTGTGTTGAATCTGATGGCAGCAACTCATCTCTTTAAAGATGTTCCAGATGTTTCCCTCTGTGCAGCATCTCCATCAGGCTGTAAACATCTGGACCTGAGGTTGTCTGTTCAACAGTCCTGGATGGGAGCAGATGTTGCTCTAAAACCTGGACTAATGCACCCCCATACCATCAGAGAGGCAGGCTGACCTCAGAACAGTTCTCCTCTTTGGGCCAGAGGAGACACGTCTGTTCACATCTGGCTTCTTCTTTGCCTAATAGAGCTTTAAGCAGCATCTGTGGATGGCACGGTGAGCTGTGTTTACAGACAGTGTTCCTGAGCAGAACCAGCCTTGACCTTTGACCTCAGAGGTTTCTCCAGAGTCTTGATGATGTTATGATCTGTAGATGATGTCTCTACCCAGTCCTCTCCCTGACCTGTTGCTAATTAACCTGATTAGTTACTTAAAGCTCCTCCAGATGTTTCTGATTCGTCCCACTAACCTTTAAGCCTTTTGTTGCTCCTGGAACAACTTCTCTGAGATGTTCTTCTGCCATCAAATTCAAAATGACCTTGTTTTTTAAAAATGGTGCAACTTCTTGTTTTAAACATTTGACATGTTTATTGTGTTCCACAGTGAATAAAATAAGGGTTTATTTGCAAACCATTGTATTCTGATTTTATTCACATTCAACACAATGTCCCAACTTACTGAAAACTAAATCTTTTAACTGCAGCTACAAAACCCAACTGCTTTATTTTCCAGAACATAAACACAGCCAACATTAGCCAATATCTTTATGTTTATTGATCTGCCTTTGAAAGGAGGATCAAATGATGCCGTCTTTTTTTTTACAACTGCAAAGAGCTGACTCTTAAAACAAAACAAAAAAGAAAACCAGAGTCTGAAGACATGAAACGTTTTTTAGTTTAGTTTGTTTATTTGTCTCTTTAAGATTTAGTAACTTTGTCCTAAATTCTGGCAACACAGATGGAAAACAAGTAAACACTTTACTCCATATTTTCCACCATGATCTATTCTATCAAAAATAAAGTCAGACAGCACAATTCATGCACCAATTCCCATTTTTAATAAATGCATAAACAGTTAATAAAGGGGTCAAAAAGCTGGTTAATTCATCTGGACATGTAGGTTCTGCTTCCTGTTCCTTCAGCCACAGATTCTACAGATCTAATCAGATTTTCTACATTTCTGTGCAACAACAAAGAAAAACAAAAACACTTTCTGGATTCATGATCCTACTCTCCCAGGAAAACGACTTTTACTCTGTTTTGTTCAGATTTATTCGCTGTTCTCTTTTATTTATTTTATTTTTTAAGTCCAGGAAGCAGAGTTTGAATGTGAATGGAGGGTGGTTCTGTCAGAACCTTGACCCTCCCTCAGCAGAGCTCAGATGGGTTTTAGCTCCGACAGAAGAGTATTTTCTGCTTTCTAAATACATTTGCTGAGTAATGAAGGTCAAACTCTGAATCTTCTCTCTGAAAAGGCACCCGGTTTTATCTCAGAATTGCAAATGGGAATAAAATGTGGAATTAAGGTCACCCTCTGAGTCCATTACAATCTGCTGCTGTGCTCAGATGAATTTAGTGCTTCTTTTTTATTCAGAAAAGGCTTTTCTGAGCACTTTTATGGACATTTTTTTTAATTGTTCTGAACTTGTTTAGTAAACGGCTCCTGTAAACAGATTTGACCAGCTGGATCGTCTCTGGTTGTCTGATTGGGACAGATGTTTCCACATCAGTCTTTTAGCTGTGGGTGTTACTCAGGGGACGAGAGGACAAAGAGTAAAAACATCTGGAAACAAATTTATTATTCTATGACTTTAAAAACAAAGGAGCAGTTGCAGCTTACGTTCTTAGAAGTTTGCATTATACCATGGCAAATTTTTAAACAAAACTCGTGCAATCTGTGAAAATTATAGGTGTTTTTGATCAGCTGTGGCAGCCATCTTGAATTGGAATGACTTCAAATTTAAGCCGGTTGAAGACATACATCCAGGGATTATTTACTGAAGGTTTCAATGAAATTTATCCAAGGGTTCATGTGAGGATGATAATAAAACCACTGCCTGTTTCTCACAGAAACACATTAACGTACATCATAATGTTGTTGTTTGGAATTTAAATTTATTACAGAAACCTTAATAAAACATCCATAACAGCATCAATGTTTGTCACTAAAAATGAAATGATTGGTTATTAGTTTATCAAAACCACCACATTAAGGAACTATGTTCATTTCCATGAATATTTAGTAGTTTTTAAATGTTATGTTTTTTAATTATATTATTTTAATCAGAAATGAATCTTTGCTGCAGTGTGCATAGATGTATATGTTGTAAAATAATTAACGTCACATTTTCCCCATCGTTCTGACGGTAAATGTGGGTTTTGTTGAGAAAAAGTTTTGTGATCAGAAAATGGCATCGTAGTTTTCCGTCACCACGGCAACAGGAAGGCCGGCGCCGGGTCTCCTAGCAACAACCTGCTCCGAAATGTCAGTCAGCTGTGAAGAAACCGAGAGGCCCGAAACACCGTTTTATTTTAGTTTGTTAAAACTCCCAGGATTAAAGACCAGGAGTGACGGAAAGTTAGTTTGTTGGTTGTTTCTGTCGATGAGTTGAGTTTTTTGTTGTTGTCTCCTGTTTCTGTCACTTTGTGTTGCATTTTGTCACACATGGTGCCGTATTTTGAAATTCCTTTTATGTGAGTCTGGACTGACAGCTGGGACGTTTATTCAAACAATCAGAAGACAGTTTTATGTGATTCAGAGACTTTTTACATCTAGATCTTCCTCTGACCACAGTAATAATGCTTAGCCTTTCTTATCTGAAGGCAGTAATCGAACACAAACTACCCAACGTTTGACAACCAAACCTGTTTGGACACCAGTGGAAGACATTTAGCCTCCATGCAGGTTTCTGTGGGAAACTGTGGCCGTTAACAGGAACACTTTTCAATCCTCTTTATCTCATTTTGTTAAAAGTTTGGTAAAATCAGAAAACTCTTCTTTTTAAACAATCTTGTTTTGTCAAACGGATGATCTTCGGTAAAAAGACGCTACGATGAAAGATTTTTTAAGCACCAACTAATCTCCCAACATTTGCAGCTCAGTGAGTTACCTCTTTCAGGGCCTGGAGGGAAGGAAAGTCGATTTCATTAAACCAGTGTTTAACGAAAGTACTGCTATGATTGAGGAATGATACGTGAAAAGAAAAGAAAAGTATTTCAGAAGAATCACAAGAACAAGGAGGTAAAGAACAGAAGTCTCTGATAGCATCCCTTAAGAAGCTCAAACATGAACCAAAAAGACTTTTTTCTGGGGCTGAAACTGAGAAACTGAATGATCGACATCCAAATTATTCCCTGAGGTCCTCAAACCACCTGTAAATTTTATATATGGCCCGGCTGAAGCTGAACAGCCTTCTTCTAGATCAGAGCTTCCCAAACTTTTCAGCTTCTGACCCATAAAATAACAGCAACAAAGGTGTGTGACCCCATCTGTTGGCTGTTCAAGCATCCAAAACCGCTAATGACTCCATTAATTAAGGACGTAATGACAACACAAACAGTCCTAACATCCATTATGCTAGTATTTAAATCAATTTTTGGACTTGCATTTCAAATTTTTGTAACGATTATGGTGCAAACACAGCATAAAAACTAAGTTTTTTTATTGTAAGTTGATATCTGGAGATGATCTAAGGACCCCTACTTGGTGTTGAGTGACCCACACTGGGGTCCCGACCCTAACTTTGGGAATCCTAGGGGATTCTAGAGGATAAGATGTGTAAAAACGTGATGTTGTGGCATCATTTTCTTACAAACGTTAAATAAAATCATTAAGACATCAGCTGGTGATCCCGGTAACTAAAATACCAACTAATCTTCCTAATCTACCTTTAAACGTCTTTAGAAATAATCCTTTGTTTTGTAACACCTGGATTTTTTTTTTAAATGGACCATTTTTCTCTGCCAGCTGCTGTAGGACCAGGAAATCCCTTCGTATAATGTTTGGTGTCATTGTGAAGCTTAGGAGTTCCCCTTTTTTAAATATCAGGCTGGAATTCCCAATGACATCATTATGGACCAATAAATTGGATCATTTTGATGCTTCCGAGATGGAAAAGTTGAAAAAAAGTCATTGTGTTTTATTTTTGCCATCTTGGGTCCGATGTGCTGTAGAAACAAAAGGCAGAAACTCAAAAGATCTTAATAACAAAAGCTGTTCTATCAATTTAAGACTGAACCATGAAAACATCCTGATCACCTGCCCTGACAACAATGAAGCAAAATATAAAATCTAATTTCCGTCGATATAAAAAGGTGCAGAAAGATCAAATGCATTGGAAAAAAAAGGAGTAAATTGTAATGAGCGCAGCTGAGGATGAAAAGGCTCATTTCAGAGAGATTAAAGAGTTGGTTAGAGGAGGACATGCAGGAAGTTGGAGGACAAACAACAGAAACATCTGCTCCGCTGCAGCAGAAAACCTTTTTATTTTGATCATTTCCATCCTTGTTTACTTCACTGTCGTGCTGTAAGCTCATGAGTGTCAATCATGCTCCATTTTTAGCTCTGCCTTTTGTGAATTCTCCCGTCTTGAACTTTTGTGTTTTTCCACAGTTGGAAACAGAAATGAGCGGGTAATGAAAGGCTGGCGGGCCGTGTTTACAGGCGCCGCGGCGGTATTTCTCTGATGGGTGTCAGATCTGCTTACCGATGCTATTCGTCAGACGTGTGCAGAGCTGAGCAGCACTCAGGTCATCGGCTTTCAAACGACTGCAAAAGTTATTAATTTTCTGCTTTAATTACAGAAAACCTTTTGTTGTTTCAAAACTGTGCATCAAAATCAGAATTATATCACCCTGTGATGCTAAAACTGGACTGAAAAAGCACCTTTTTAGATTTTTCATCAAATACAAAATACATTAAATTTGGATTTTTTTGGTAAATGAATCCTCTGAACACAAGAGTTTGTTTTTTCATTATTTACCATCATCAGCAGATCTTCCCTGCGAAGAGTTTTAGATTTAAAGACTAAGCAGAAGTGCTAATTAGTCTCCATCCAGTTCCTCCTTCCATTGGTGTGTGTGTGTGTGTGTGTGTGTGTGTGTGTGTGTGTGTGTGAGACGATGAAGTGCTCCTTCCTCCTTCAGATCCTCTTTTTTCCTTCCAGGACCAGTGATAACGCTGCTTTCAAGCAGATGGACGGACAGAAAGATTCTGTAAAGGAGGCAGCAGGAAAGTGAAAAGAAATGAAAATTGTCAGAGATTTGAGCTGTGATTGCAGAGTAGTGCGACTCGAGAAGAGAGCAGGTGCTAAAAACGGGATATTATACGTGATTCCTCTTTTATAAGTGAAGGAAGATGACTTGAAAGCAGTAAAACGACTGCAGGCAACATCTAAAAGTTAACTTTTCTCATATACATTTAACATCCAGCAGATATCTGATTTATTAACTCAGACACATGAACTTCACATGTAGAAATCCTGTTTTCAAAACATGAAAACGTGGAAAATCAAAGGTTTAGCATTTCTTAAATGAATGCATATCGTCTGCCACGTTTCAGGTCAAAGACTTCATGAATCCCTTAGTGCTCAGAATAAGTATTAGGCATGACTCTCAGGTACTACCACACCAAACTTTAGCTGTAGGATTAATTGAGGTGAAGCATTTTTTGTGTTTAAGGTTAATTATCTGTGACGGCCATCACAAATCGAGTTGTTTCTAAAAGTTATTCAGTTGCAGATCCAATAAAATATTTCGCCAACAAACAAACAGGCTGCACACCAAGAGTTAAGTCCAAACTCAAGGCTTTCAGAGCGTAGCGTTCAAGCTTTTTGGAAGAAGCAGAGAAAAAGCGAGCAGCACTGATGACCATAGTGGTCAGCCAAGGAAACTTCGTGCAGCAGATGGAGGACACACCATGCTTACTTATCTGTGAAATTGAAAAATGTCCAGCAGAGCCGTCAGCTGAGAACTGGCAGAAACCTGTGGGACACGGGTACATCCATCTCCAGTCTGGAGAAGTTCGATCAGAGTTGAGCTTCATGGTTAAATTACAACCAAGAAATACAAAAATCAGGCCACGCAATTCAAACATGAACGGAGAGAATCGAACTTTATTGTCGATGTTCCAAGAAACAACGAAACAGCTCAGCAGATCTTGGTAGTAGCAGTGCAAATATGCAAGAACAAGGAGTTAAATAGGCTCAAAGTAAAATAAAATGCATAAAAATAGAACAAAATGAGACACTATCAGCAGCAACATAATAGTTCGGTTTCTGTCTGTTGCTTCTTGCTGGGATAATGAAGGGGTTGTGGATTTATCAGCTTGAGGGTATAATCTGTTTTTCAGTCTGTTTCGATGCAGCTCTGAGGCTGGATCTCCTTTCAGAGGGTGGAGGTGAGGACAGGAGATGTCCAGGGCTAGGGTCAGAGAGGTCCTTAAAGTCCAGCAGACCTTCTTTTGCAGTTGGTCAGGACAAATGTCTTCGAGGAGACAGCACCCACTGCAGGTCCTTGCTGTCCTCTGCAGTGCAGCTGCAGGACAAGGAGGCTCTCTGGCACAGAGTGGTGGAAGTTTATCAGCAAATAGTGTTTTAACTGAGAAGGTAAAGCCTTCCCCACCTGGTGGGAGATGTTTATGGTGCAGAAAAGATCAGCTGACATGTGGATGGCCCCAAAAATGATAAAAAAGAGGAAACAGGAAAGTTCATAATTAAATATCTGTATGCTCCTTAAAAGGTGATGGTCAAACTGTGCCTTCACTAAATTCACACCACTGCCATTTTGTCCCAAGCTGTTGAAGGTTTTATACTCTGAGTTTAACTATCGGTCAGGATCGTGTGTGAAGTTGTTCTTGCCAAGAACTTCTCAGAATAATGTGTCTGTGAGTGATAAGACAATACCTGGGTAAACAGTGTGTTTGTTATTTTTTGATCAAGCTGCATCCTGGAAGTGGTTTCCTGTAGGAGTTATGTAAACTTTCGACCAATCGCGAACTGGTCAGAAGTATGCGATACACACCAATGTATTATGTCTGTTTAAATACGCCCAGTTTCAAAGATAGTTCGGGATCTTTGTGGAATTTGTGATGACGAGAAGATGTGACAATTAAAGAATCCCCCGTGTTCTGGCACAAAGGAGAGAGATGGTGGTACTCATTTTTGTCGGTGTAAGAACTGCCTTTAGATCCCACAATACCAACTGGGTTCACAACAGTTTCCATGTTACACCCATGCATTTACCACGTTCCTGCACACATATGACCCACCTGCACCCACTCCAATCATCTCCATTCTCAAAGTGGGAATAAAACTGGGTGGTATTTCAGTAGAGGTGAGCACAAAAGACCTGCAGCAGACCCAGAAAGTCTGGGTACAAAATGACCAAAACTGCAAAGGTATGTCTTGACCTGGAGCTTTCATAAGTAATTATAAAAACTTTACAATCTTTTTTCTGTCAACATGCCCAAAATATATTTCCTGGATAAAATCAATTTGTGCTCTGAGGCGTTTCAGTAGCACTCAGGTCATATCTTAATCAGCACAGGTATCAAAAGCCCCCATCTGAGAATCAAAATGACTAACAAGGCTTTCGGAATAAATTGGAGCTAATTTGCTTGAAGAGCTGGAAGTTAATGTTTCATGCTTCCTGCTCCAATTTTTCCCACACCTCTTTATCCAAATTGGAGTTAAATGACATCTCTCATGACTTCTAAATGTATTATGAGATGCATGGGCTAATCAGCACTGGTGATAAATTCTAATGTCAACCACTTAATATGCTGATATGTTCCCAGAATGCCCTGGGAAACACAGACTGAGCTCTGTGTGTTCCTGCCAGAGAATGCTTGAAAAGTCTCATTAATTACTCGCTGTAAATCTGGCTTCTAACTTTGATACCGACCTTCCTCTCTGTCTTTGTCTCTCAAGCATCAGTGATCTCAGTAGGTTTTCTGATCTTTGTAGCAGCTCAGTGTTATTAGGGCATCAGCATGGTGCTGATCATTTCATTACAGTGAGAGTAATACGGTGAAGAATGTCTAATTTACTCCTATAAAAAAGATGAAGCGTCACAGAGAAAAATGAATCGCTATTCTGAGATAATGAAACAAGTTTGGACAGGAAGTTCATTGTTAAACATGCTCATGAGATGAAAATTAGGGATTTGTTCTTACTGCTAAAAACAAAATATGTTTATTTATTTTACAGTAACGTTTTATAGAAGAAATGCTGATATCCTCCGTTCCACCAACAGCGTAAATGTTTAAAATGAATTTCTGTGTCCGTGTCAGCAAAACCACTGAGATGCTGGTGATACTGTTTTAATCACCTGGAGCTAAAAGGAAAAGGTGGGTAATAAAAAATAATCAGTAACCCATAACCCAGTAGATGGACTTTAATGAAACTCACAAAGCATCAGACATTTTGCAGTTCTTCCAACGGCTGCCACAGCAAACCAACCTCAACAAACACAAAAATGGCTATAACTTTGTCACTTTTGCATATTTTGAGCTCAAACTTGGCATGGTAGTACCTGAGAGTTTATTTATTTTCGTTCTGTTTTAAAAAGCATTTGAAAAAAATTTGAAATATAAATAAAGTTGAAATGTTAGGAACACCAGAATCGTCAGACGTTCTGCTCTGATGCTTGTCCAGACAACACAGAAATTATCTTTTTGTTATTTGAACATTTTGACGTAAATAATATCTGTAACTGCAACGATGTTAGGATCCCTGTCTGTTCCAGGCTTCCCTCATACTTTTCCTTTTTTTCCACAGGTGGAGCTGTGGGTAGGTTGGAAATTAAAACGGATAGTACGGATAGTTCTGAAAACACACGGAGAGGTACTTAATATTTTAATTAAAGCAACTCTGTGTTAAAGAATAAATTTTTTTTCTTGTTTGTTTGTCTATAGAGTACATTAGAACCTGTCCTACATCCTTCAGTATGGTAGGTGACAGTATACATGTTATTAAGCTGATATTGAACAAAATATCTTATTACATATTGACCATCTGCTTATGATTATCTGCTCGATGGTTTTTATGATTTTGTGTGATGTTCTGATGATGTACTGTGTGATGTTTTTGATTATTGTAATGATTTTAATGATGTTTTTATGATGTAAAGCACTTTGAATGCCTTGCTGCTGAAATGCGTTATACAAATACATTTTTACTTACTTTCTAAGAAGAAGGAGTCGTGAGCAGTTGTTTCTGACCATTCACGTGTAAAAGTCTCTGTTTCAGTGATGATGGCTGGACAAACAAGCACCTCTGTTCTCTCACTCCCTGATGATGTGGGGAAAGGTTCACAGAGTTGATCACTCCTTCTGGAAAAAGGAGACTTACGTACCTGCCCGCTCTCAGCTCTCACCCCCTCCGTGTCTCCTTGGTCTCCTGGATCTTTGCGTCCACCCGTCAGATTTAAATTTATCCTTCATCTCATTGGAAAACATTCCTCTCCTGTTATCATATCTAAAACTCATCTCAAGATCATCTCCACACTTTCTTCGTTCTTATCACCGTAAATATCGTAAATAAACACCACCTTTAAGTTTGCCCTGTGAGCCCATCAATATGACAAATGAGCAGCGTGATTCAACAAATTGCACAAATGTGTAACGTTTGTTTGGCGTCAGAGGATTTGTGTCACCGTACCTTGAAGGCTTTTTGCCTCAACCTGCATCACATTTGTGTCATGTAAGGGGGATTATGAAAATCTCCTTCGAGCACGCAGCTGTTAAAGTCAAACACATGACATAAAAAGTCACCTTATTACACTTTTGTTTGTGACAGCCTGCAAGGACAAAAGAAACATTCAGATTAGACCCTGCAGATCAAATTTCCTGCAGGATATTATTTGGCATTAATAATCCATAAACAACATAAGTTAAGATCAGGTTAATGATAAGAACACAAATTGACAAGAACAATGTTTTAATTCCCTCAGGAGATTAGAGTCGTCTTAATGTTTATGATTCTTTCTCCTTGATGGTAAAAATCACTGGAATAAAGGTATTGTGTTGTTTATGGAAGATGCTGATTGCCAAGTGCCCCCACAAGAGAACATTAAATCACCATGCAATTCATCTCTAATGCATACTGAGCTGCTTAAGATGCCCTGAATCAATCATCTAAATGGGGCCATGAAAGCACAGAGCGTGCCATTAAATGACTTGTATCGGCAGCTCGGCGCTCGACGCACCTCGGAGTGTAATCAGCAGCAGGAAGGAGAAGAACACGTTCACACGCAACATCTGTCTAATCATTGAACTCGAAACAAGTTTTCAAACAAGGTGAAGTGACGGATCTTTTTGTTTCACGCTGTTTGTGTTGGTGGTGAATAAAATATGAAACGAAATCAGGCAGTTAGTCACAGCTTCTGTCTGTTTGGTGGAGATTTTTTAAAGCTTTTATTATGGGCTGACCTGAGATCAGATGAGCATCCTCAATGAGAAACATAACTTCATAAACATCTGGATCTTTAGCTAATGCAGAGGTTATTTTGGGGGTCATGACTGAACATACTCTCAGTCTCAGTCTACAATAATACAAGGATTCTGTTAAATAAATACTTTTATTTAAAACATAATTCTTGTATTTTTGATCCTACTTTACAGAGGTTTTGGAAAAACAACACAGCTTAGTTTGTGACAAGTATGAGCTGCAAATCCCACAAACAATAACACCCATTTAAATATTTTTAGTTGGTTTGTTTTGTGTTTCTTTGACCTGATCTCGTCACCATCTTTTCACACGCTCCACCAGTTTTCTCCAAGACTCAAAGTTCGACTGGGATGCTGTTCACCGAGTGTTGGAGGCAAGCCGGGAGGTCTTTTGCACAAAATGGTTAAATGGTTTGGGCTCATCTTTGCATGTTTGCATGGTACACACAACTACAAACCACCATCACAGGAACCAGACGGCCGCAATCTTCAAATATTGATTCAGAGACACCAAAAAAAAAAAAAAACAAGAAATATGAAACAACCATTTAGGCAAAGACCACTCCGGTCCTTCAGCAGTAAACTATTTCAAGAAATAGTCTTCACCATCACACAGGGATGCTACAATGACTCCCTAATATCTTTAACAGTTGTAGTCAAAAATAAGAAATAAACAAGGATGCTGATATTTCTTAGTTCTCTCTCTGACCAAAGCAGCAGAGCTGTGCTTCATTTCTGAAGGTCCAGTTTGGCTCTGGTTGGACTGCATGATTCATTTGTTGACATCATTTTCTGAGCTTTGTCTCGATAAACATGCAGTTTACCATGAGAGTACTTGAAGCGTATATTATTTTACATTGTGTTAAATTCCTACATTCATCTTCTCTTCAGCAGCTTGTGCTACTGATGCTAATGGTTAGAGGTGTCTGAATCTCTGTTTTTTGTTGGGTGAACCAGTAAAAAGAAGAGTGAACGTGCGGAGAGATCAATCTAACCCAGACCAGAGAAACTCAGTTTGCCCTTGTTGGAGTAAAACTGATGGGACTGAATGTGACGGGTTTTTTATCAGAAGTCACGGCACTTTGCTCGGCACTTCGCTCCACATTAGGACCTCTCACCTTTTCACCCTCGGAGTGTCAACCTCCACGGGACAAAATGTCTCTCTGGGTTCACACTTAGAAAGCGCTGGATCCGACCCGACCTGACACGTTGGAGCTACGATACAGTTTTTAGTCTGATTTGACCTTAGCCTCCAGTTTGTTGACTTCTAATCTGTACAGTTTTTATGACTGCTTCCAAAAGCCGCGGTTCTCTAAGTCCTGCTTGCAGAACTTGCAACTGGTGTTGAGTATTTCTTGTTTTTAATTGTTCACAATTATTGCACAACACATGTCAATGCAAAAGCTTTAAAGCACATATTCTTTATTACTTTTCCAATTCTGTTGTCATTTTTGTTTCCTGTTCCTCCTTCAGCTTTAGAAAAACTCATTAAAACATGCATCCTGATCAGAGAACAGTGAGCTGACTTCAACCAGCAGGACATCAACCGGGAGAGATTGCAAAAAAACTGCAACCGATCTCCTCATTGACAACAATGGGATTTTGGTGAAATGAGTAGTGAAACCCAGCCCCCTTTGGAGCTCCATAGCTTTCATATCTTTTCAGTGATTTTCACCACAGAATGCTCAGCTTAGACTGTGATGATGCAGTTTTCAGACATATAAACGTAGGTTTTTTTGTCTTCTTTCACCCAGCGTGTCTCTCACTGCTGTGCAGATTGTATTCACCCAAACTCTCATTGACTTCCACTGTAACGCCTGCATCTCACTGTTGGTGACATGTTGTGAAGAGTATTTCCAAACTGTCTCAAAGCGGTCGCAAGAATTCCTCGTCCTCATGTCTGTCACGGGAATTTTGTACACTTTCACGAAACAGATTTTCTCTCAAAATAGTGACAGACTTAAAGGTCTTTTAGGCTTTAGAGAAGAAAGTTGTTGGAGTTGAACCATTAAACATTTCTTCAGAAATGAATTTGTTTTAAAACACGATATATTAAATGAAAACAGGCGGAAACTGCAGATCACAGGAAATAGTCTGGAATAAAGAGTGTGGAATGGAACTGGGCAGCCCCCTCATAACGATCCATGCTGGGAGACATTAAACATCGGACCATTTCATCAAGAGACTGTCAGAATTATTCAGTCAGTTTTTAGCTGGGTGACCTTTCTCAGTAATTTACCAGCTGTCCTTAATTATTTTGTCCAGAAAGATTTATTTGCCCCTTTTCACTGATTTGAAAAACAGCTTTTAATTTGTCTCTGTTTGTGTATTTTCTGCTCTGATGTTGGTGATCATAAAAAGAATTTAGTGTTTTTTTTGTTTTAGAAACCTTAAAGTTTGTAAACTTTTTTTGTAAACTCTCCACATTGATTCAGACTGAAAACACAGGCCCTCCTAACAGTTTCTAATTAAACTTTTTATAGCTGAGTATAAGTTATTCCTTCTCTGCCGTTTCTCATGTTAATCGATATTCTCCAATCAGAGTTTTAATACAGATCTGTAACTTAACAAGTTTTTCCCATCAAGGTCAGATCCATCTGGAAGCCCGATGACAATTTCATCCTGATTTTAAACGCACATAAAAAAGTCGATGCCGTCTGGATTTATTTCAGATCACAGCAATAAACCTTTAATTTCAGTATTGATCAGACATGAGAGTTTTTTCTGTTAAGTGATCCTGTCAACTTTTCCTCATTAAATTATGGGAAAATTAAAATAAATTACCTGAAATTAAAACCCTGATTCAACGACCATCATCATCATCATCATCATCATCATCATCATCATCATCCTCATCCTCATCATTCCCATCATCATCATCATCCCCATCATCATCACCATCCCCATCATTCCCATCGTCATCACCATCCCCATCATCATCATCATCCCCATCATCATCACCATCCCCATCATCATCATCACCATCTTCACCATCATCATCACCATCCCCATCATCATCTTCATCATCACCATCATTCCCATCGTCATCATCATCATCATCACCATCACCATCATCATCATCATCATCATCATCACCATCATCATCATCACCATCATTCCCATCATCATCATCATCTTTATCATCATCACCATCATTCACATCATCATCATCGTCCTCATTATCATCATCATCCTCACCCTCACCATTATCATTATCCTCACATCATCATCACCTTCATCATCGTCCACATACTCCTCCTCATCATCATCATCATCATCCTCACCATCATCATCATCCACATACTCCTCCTCATCATCATCATCATCATCATCCTCACCATCATCATCATCATACTCCTCCTCCTCATCATCATCCCCATACTCCTCATCATCATCCTCACCATCATCATCATCCCCATACTCCTCCTCATCCTCACCATCATCATCATCATCATCCCCATCATCGAAGCTGATTTACAAGCGTATAGTCGGCCTCTACAACACAGTCAGTTTTGCACTGCAGTTATTTTAGCAGAAACGTTGGGATGTTCCTGCAGGAAGTGCTACATCTAGCTGCTACTGCCATCATACTTTAAAAAAAACACTGAATTGCTAAACTGACTGTTTGTCTGTTAGCAAAATATCTAATGAAACACTCGATGGATTTTACTGATTTTACTTGGATATACATCTATGCCTGGTTGAAAATTGGAGTCAACCCAGTTCAGACAATCAACTTTATCCAACACAGAAATGACTATAACTCAGTCAGATTTACCAATCCTGGCCTAAAGTTTAATATCTGAGAGTCATCCTCGATACTCCGAGTTCCAGCATGTCTCACAGGATGTTTTATGACATCATTTACAAGATTTGACTGAGACTCCTATGTCTCCATCCTCTCTCATCAGAAGATGATCTGAGTTCATACTCATCCACTTTAGACCAGTTTTTAGCTCGTTAATCCAGTCAGAATTAAACTCTTTTCTCCAATCTGGGGTTTTTCAAAGAGCTATCTACGACAGGTAAGATACCATTTGTTTAACTTTTCCACACAGCCCTAAGGATTCATGAAAAAGTAAGCTAATCCTTTGAGAGCCTGGATGCATTTTAGTGCTTTTGTCTGAGTTCTACTGTGAAATAAGAAGAACTTTCCAACAGGCGTTCATGTATTGACTTTCTGTTTCCCTGCAGTGAAATGTGAGGCAGCAATAAAAGCAGCATCATCCACACAAAAGGCCGAAAAAAAACGTTTCAGGACCAACTTTTGTAAAGGTCACACTTCTGTCAGTTCTGAAAGGCTTTGTGTTGAGAGCTGCAGATCCGTGCAGCATGGCCAAATTTAAACTCCTGTTCGTGGAAACTCATTTGTTTGTGTGAGTGCTCATCCCAAATTTCATAGAAATCTAAACTGTCTCTGTTTGGTTTTGAAACTACGCCATGAAATGACTTGACTGTGACACATCACGAACCCCGGCGTCTGTCATAAAAAAATAAATAACTTCCAAGACTTCCCGCCTGTCGTTGAGGAGCAGGGATGGTTAATGTTTAATCAATGAAGAAATGCGTCTCTGCAGCAGGCCGGGGATGTCTGTCAAACAGCATCTGGAGAAAAATGAACAGTGAGAGGAAAAACCTGCAGCCTTCTTCTCTTCATCTCTTACCACCATGTGTTCATCTGGCTTTGTTTTCCTCCGCTGTTGATTGAGATTTCAGTGATGGAAAAATAAACGTCCTCCTTTGCTTTAACGAACACCGTGAAGCGTGTGTGCCGATGCATGTGATCTCGTTAGGAAGCGAATGCCTTTGTTGCACATCAGGGGGAAAAAGATGGGGCTCATTCACACATAATCAGGTGTAAACATGAATGCTTAAAGCCACTGGAAATAAACAAATGCCATGTGACTTCCCACAGGTGCTGCAGGACTCCAGCAGCCTTTCTGTTAGGCTGATGTGACAGCATCAAGGGTGGGCTTTCTGAATTCACCTCCAATTATTTGTGAATACACACAAAGTCTGCCACCGTTCTGTGGAGGGAATGGCGTCGCTGTAAATCACAGATAACTTCCAGCGCTGCTGTGCTGCACAACTCACAAATCTCAACCTGTGCAGACCTGCGTGTCAGGCAAACGGATTGGTTGTCTTACCTCCAGGGAGGTCACAGATGATGATAAATGCTCGGCACAAAAGAACAAAAGTAAGTACCATGTTAGCACGCTGTATCTCCACTTTGAAAGTCTCTGTGATAATAACCCCCCATCTGTTCTCGCCTCTCTGCGGGCTGATGCGCTCTCAGAAATCAATCAGCTGATTATTGTGCATCAATAGTCAACAATTACTCACCAGTGGCACAAAGACTTCACACCATGCAGAGCCTCGTCTCCAGGATTCTTGTTAAATGTGCATGAAAGTGCAGGTCAAACCCAAGTTCTTGCTTTACTTCTTGTCTCCTTGTCTCAGGTCTTTGAAATGTGTCTGCTGGACACAATCATAATAATTGCCAAGTTCGTATAGATGCTTTTAGATTCAACAAACAGATGGCTACAGCTGATGGGTGTAGATCTCAAACTGTTTTATTTCTTTTTGCTCAGGCGTGATGTGGGAGCAGGCGAAGTGGTGGGGGGGAGGCAGTGAAATGAGATTTGACATTAATCTCACTTTAACTGAGTTGCAGTTTACTGAGAAGACAAGTGACGTGTCTTTGGGTGGTTTTATGACGTGAAAATGTTCGCTGAGGTTCAGAAACAGGACCTCAGACACCTAAAATGTCTTAAATGGCCTTCCTTTCCATCACAGTCTGCAAACTGCTGGAGTGTCTTTGTGGGTTTCAGCAAATTGTGTTTTTTTATGTGCTTGGTGAGTTTATAATATATAGTTTTATAAAAGGGAGCATTATGAGTTAAAGTATTGTAGGCATCATCATTTTCAAAGAAAAAGGTTTTACACTGAACCTACATACACTCATCGTTTTTCCTTCCTTTAAAATTGCGTCACATTTTTTGTGTAATTTAAAAATTTTGCCCCATTTTTTCCAGCTTTTGGTATACTACAGCTGATGTCTAGTTGAATATTTCTGGGAGGATAATGGCTACATGGACAACTCCTGTTTTACGTTTTAACGGGGCGACAGGCGTGTCAAAGCTCCCGTCGAAAATCATTTCTTCCCGTGCAAATGTTTGACGTCCACGACTCTGGAACAAAAGAAGAAGCAAATCGTTGAGATCAAAAGGTTTCCTCCTCATTCGGAGAGCAGATCTGTTCACAGAGAACAAATTGGTGTTTAAACTGACACTTGGTGTGGATTTTAAAAGAGACGCCACATGCGCCGATCAAAGGCGAATTCCCACACCGAGTCACGACAGACGGGCGTGTTAATCTTTCATCAGTGGGTTTCCAAACCCCAGCTCTGTACAGGACTTTATATTTGACAGAAAAGCTTCTTTTTTTACACATTTGACATTAAGAGACACCCATGAAGGGCACAGAACCTCATGACTTAGATTTATCTTTCTTCTTAAGGAAACTTAACATAAAGAACCAACTTATTGTGACAGCTGGACATTTTCCTTCACTTTCTGGTGTCTCATTCGAACAAGCATCGATTTCAAGAGTTAGTTTCCTTATTTTTCTGTTGATTTTTGTTAACCCAAACCCTTTCAGTCTGGGAGGATTACAGCACAAAACCATGGGGCTCATGCCAAGAGACCAGACCGAAACCTGTAAAATCTGAGACAAAAAGAGTGACAGACAGTGAGTTATATGCTAAAAGTAGCATTTTTTCAAAGTTTAGACTTAATATAAGCTTTTAGTCAGTAAGTCTAACTAAAGTGTGTAAAATAGGACTGAAATGGTTTTTAAAGTGACAGTTTTTGATTTTCCACATATTTAACTGATGTTTTAACAGCGAGACAGGTAAAATAAAAGCCCAACATCTAAAGAAATTCATATTTACATCATGAATGTGTTTTTGTTTAAGGTTTGTATTTGTTCGACATCTTCAGACGTTCCACCTTAAGATCCATCCAACCACAAATATGAACCCATGGCAGGATTGTGCTCAATGATAATGATGTTTAACGAGTTCCCAGCAGACCATATGTTGAACCAAAGTATTTACTGTTCACCATATTCCCTGAATTTCAGTTCAGCATCCAAATCAACTACTGCATTTAAAAAAAAAGCATGTTGCTTTAAAAAGAACAGAAAAATGCAAATCAAAACCAGTCAAGATGCAAAAAAAAAGGAAAATATCAAGTAAAACTGCTTCAATCACTCCAGTTAGGCTCCAGCAGTAGATTGGTATTAAAATTCAACACTGGTTGACTTTATAATTTCTGCTTGAGCAGCTTTCAGTCCATTCTTCCAACTGAGCAGACAAAGAAATCCTCCCAACTCGAACCAAAACTGCGTCAGACTTCCACAAAACACTGATCCTTCTCCTGTTCAGCTATCACCGCTTCAGTTTCTCCTAATCTTTGATATTTCTGTGGAATATTTCTGCAGCAGCGTGCAGTTTATTTGTGGCTGCGCAGTTTGACTTTCCCTCTTTGGACTGGGCTGAAAGCAGCAAAGATGGCTAACATCTAATATGTGCTCAGTTTGACTGACACTGGACCACAGGTTGGATGATGACAGACTTCACTGCTTTCTTCAGGACCTTTTAAAAACCAAACAGAAATCAGGACATCATGTGAAACCAGCTGGTGTCCCAGTGCATCTGTGCACTCATCCAAGGTCCTCCTCAAGGATCCTGAGGTGTTCCCAGGCCAGAGAGGATATATTATCTCCTCCCAGTGGGACGTACCCAGACGTAGGCGTCCAGGAGGCTTCTTCTACAGATGCCTGAACCACCTCAACTGACTCAATTTGATGAGGAGAAGCAGCAACTCCAAACCTGGACACCCTACAGAGGAAACTCACTTTTAGTTGCTTGTATCCAGGATCTCGTTCTTCCGTTCTTGATCCATACCTCATGACCATTGGTGAGGAACGCAGATTGAGCAGAAAATCCAGAGCTTTGCCTTTCAGCTCATCTCCTTCTTCAGATCAACGCCCTCATGACTGCAGATTAAACCCCAATCTGTCGACCCATCTCTTACTTGTTGCATCATTCTACTTAATGTAACTGAATGAACCACATTTTACTGCTGACAAATAATATACTGAAAACTAAATTTAAACCAAAAAGGTTTTTGTTGTTTTAAACCGTTTGAGGCAGAGAAAGCCAAAAAATGTCTGTGGACACAAAGGATTTAGGGTAAGAGTAGTTTATTAAAATGATACGATGCCAGCTGCAACATTTTTAACTTTATTTAGCTCAGAATAATTTTGCCAACATCCTTCAAAGCGTCAGAATTCCATCAGTGTTGATCTTTGGTTCTGGCTCTGGTTCTGGGGTCAGAGGCCTTGTCGAGTTTGCAACCTGTTAACAATTTCATGCAAATGTTTCACCTCAACAGTATCGCTGCTGCAACTGGAAAAAAAAGGAGGATAGGAGCAGCAAAGTGATAAAAATGCAACATCTAAAAACTGTATCAGTACTCAGAGCACAAGCCTTCCTCAGGCTGCATTCATAAATATGTTATGAGAGGGGCCAGCCACTACAGCAGTGATGGATATTCAGGGTGAAGGGGCCCGTGTGAGCGCAGCATGTAAAGGATCACTGGGCTGGAGTTAGTAACGCACCATTAACCGAGTCCTCCCAATGCAAACAGTCTGGGAGGAGAAATGAAGCCAGCTGGTTCGGATATCAATATCTGCAGCCCATCAGTGTGTCAGCGAGAACGTGTTTGCTACGATCAGTTTAAACATGTTGTGCTCTTTAGTTCGATTTCTATTCCTGCAAAGACAACAGGACCTCCAGTGCTGCAGGTGATGTTTCTGCTACAATGTACTCATGCATCCTCTAAATTATACCCCTGTGTTTTTAATTTTGCAACAAAAATGTCACTTTGCCAAACTGAGCAATAACAGATGAGGAGTTCCTCCAGTCTGTCGTTGTGAAGAAGCAGCTGAACCGAAAGACAAAGCTCTCAATTTACTGGTCCATCTATATTCTAATCCTTACCTAGAGTCAGGAGATGTGGATCATGACCAAAAGGGTAATTAAGCTCAGCTTTAGAGCCTTGTCATCCCAGAGGATCATGAAGTAGAACTGTTGCTCAGCTGAGTCAGTGGATGATCAAGAACTCTCTTCATCGCCTCCCTTCATAAAGTTTTTCAGAAACGTCTCACAGCAAGGAGACCTCACTGCAGACCCTGAACTTGCTGCAGGGATTATAAATCCTCTCTGGCCTAGAAACACCTCCGGATCCCCCAGGAGGAGCTGGACAGTGTTGTTCAAGAGAGGGACGTCTGGACTTCCATCCAGGATCTGGTACCAAACCACTAAAACTAAAACAATTTCCCAAGATAAATTAGTTTCTGTCCTCAGAAGAGGCCTAAGAAGGCAGATGGTTTGAGACGGGAGTAAAAGTGTCAGGATTTGGGTTTTTGTTTCAGTTTGAGTTATTTTTCCTTGTTGGTCTGGTCTTAGTCCCGTTCTTGTTCCTCGTGTCTTTGTTTCCTGTCACTCGTTTCCCTGCCACGCCCATCTGTGCCCACTTCACCTGATTACCCTCTGTCTTTAAAACCCGGTCATCTCCTCCACTTACTCGCTGGTTCGGTTGTCTATTTTCCCTGATGTTCTGGTTCTGCTCGCCTCCTGCCCGTGTCCGTTCAGTTTTTGTGTTTAGTTTTCTTCTTGATGTCACGTCAGCCTTTGTTTTTGTTTTTTTTATTTAAAAATAAATTAGTTTCCTTTTTCATCATGAGTCTGCGCTCTGGGTTCGCCTCATGACAAAAAGACAAAAACCAGAATTAACCAACAGAGAACAAAGCTTTGAGTTCAATCTATACCTTCATGCATGAAAAAAACCTCTCACCTTCTGACCCAGTTAACGATCTTAATGACCTTCAGGAGGGAGGGAGAGAGATTTGTTACTCTACACCTGTGAGTTTATAGCTGAGGAAGTTTCTCAAATGAGAGGTGAAACATTTTCTTTGATTCAGTCTGTGAGGATCACCATGTCCTGAATGACTGAAAATCTACATGAACACAAACAAAACCCTTCAAAAACGCCATCATGCCAACAGCTCTTCCTGCACTGATGATTCAACGGAAAACCTAAATACAAAAGTAAAAAATGGGCAGCTGGAAAATGTTCATTATTGGTTGTTTTTTTCTCTTGTCAGAAAACAGACAAAAGGTGTTCAGATCTTATTAAATTCTAAATTAGCCATTTCTTTGAGATACAGACTAAATCTGGGACCTCCATCCTCTTAAAATGTCACAAATAATTTTATGAATGAGAGTTTAATAAAAGTTGTTTTTGTGCTTTTTTAAGAGGAAAAACCCTCCAGCAGAACCAGATTTCAGCCGGCAGGAGAGAAACCAGAACACAAAGGGTTAATAACAGTAATAATTACACGTAGAAAAGAGAATAAAGACAGCAGCGCAACTCAGGAAACCGCTGTCAGAGGACAGTAAGTCCGTTTATTCTCCACAGCTTTAAAGCTTCAGAGATCTGCTTTTATTGGCTTTTTATTTTGTAAATAACCAGAGCAAAAGGAAATTTACAGAAGACTGTCTGCTCTTAACGAGTGGTGAGGTTTTGTTTACACAATTTGTTGCTCCCATGTTGCATTTCTTCTCATTTAAAAGCTTCCTGGAAAAAAACTGTGTTGAAAGTGATGCCAAATGAGCAATGATGGTGTTTCTCTGAGCCACCGTTCAGCTGTGGGACTCCGAGTTATAAAAAAACAAAAACAAAAAGCCGTTACGAGAATCGTTTCAGATCCATTTCAGTTCTTAGAGCTGAAGTGACTCAGAAAGAGAGAAATCACATTCTGAGTCACACACAAAAAAATATCTCAAATAAGAAACAAACAAGCTGTTTTCTGCTAAAATGGACCGTGAGGACTGAACGACTGCTGAACGACTGCTGAACGACTGCTGAAAGCTGCTGAACGAC
>NC_051442.1:1088426-1122144 GCF_001649575.2 Kryptolebias marmoratus
CTGCTGAAAGCTGCTGAACGACTGCTGAACGACTGCTGAAAGCTGCTGAAACTGATTCAAAGCTACAAGAAGCAGAACACCAGCTAAAAGTTAAAGCTACCAGAAGGCTCGTCACCGGTAAAAGTAGCAACATGTTAGCTAAATGCAGCGAAAAGTAAGCTAAACACTAAAGTAGGAAAAGAGCAGCTGAAAGTCTGCAGAGGTAGTTAGATCATAAACCCAAAAGGCAGGAAAACGATGTAAATCCTGAGTCAGCGTTCAAACAATAACATCTTATCAGCCAGAAACCAAACGCCTTCCAGGTTCGGACTGCAGTTTGAAACACATGACGTGAAATAAAACATTTACATTAATTTTCAATGTCATACGAGAGCAGCCACAGAGGACGGCTTAATGAGCAGATCACAGAAATGAACCCACGGCTGTAGACGGAGGAGAAATGAGGCATTAAAACGATGGGACGTCTCATGGGCGCGGAGACAAAAACCCAGCTCTCCTTCAGCTGCGCGAGCAACACAAGGACACTCTGCTTTAATCCTAAAAATCACTCTGCATGTCCTTCTCATCTGCTGCCATATTCCCCGCTTCAGTCCACGCAGGAAGTCCCGCCATGTTGGAAAAGTTTGAGGAAAATCAAACCGATTCCAACCTTTCAGCTTCACTTTAATTAGCTTCATTAAATCTCATCTTTATGCTCAGTTTGAAACAGGAACCATTTAGGCTTTTTGAGTGAAAACCATGTTGCCTTTTCAGCGTTTTTGTGATCGAGCAGTCATGTTTTTATCCTGTTTATCATTTAAACTATTCTTATTTATCATAAGATGATTTTAGCTTAAACTCTGGAATCAAAGGAGGTGGGTGACATGCATTCCTTCATAATTTCTTATTAAAGTCCTTTTTTTAGTATGACTAGGATCCCTCCTCTGTGTCAGCATCTTAGGCTTCCAGCAAGCCTTTAGTTACTTTTACATAATAATAATAATAATAATATGAAAAAACATAAAGGACTAGTAAAAGGCTCCCTAGAAGCTGAAAGTAAAAAAAAGTCGAGCTAAAAGCTAAAATGAGCAGAAGACAAAAGCAGAGGCAGAGCAGAGATTTTAAACAGAACAATGTTTTGAAGGAATTAAAGAGATCTCCATGCATTTTTCTATGAGGAAATTATTTGCAAATAACATTAAATATTTTGACTAAAAGTTACAAATATAATCCATCATAGCAGCCGTCTCCTGAAGGAGCCGAACGTTTGATGTAAGAAATGTCTGCTAAAATATCACAAGTAGTTGGACTGCAAAAAGCTTCAAAATAAAATAAAACAGGAAAGCATTAGTAATAGAATGATGACTCAGTAATCACACAATGATTCAAAAAGCTAAACTAACCTGAAATAAGTTTAAATGAGTTTAATGACTAATCATGGTCTCAAATCCCACCTGAGGTCCTTCAGTCAGTTTGGACCCTGCAGGTCAAATTAGCACAAAATGTCTAAATCCAGCTTCATATAAGTGATAAAACTGCAGAGAGGTGTAACATCCCTGAACCCTCAGCCAGCCTGCAGCTTCATCGCTCCTTAAAGCGTAAAGCTGCAGCCTGGAAGTGGAAAGATCTGCGCTCACGTTCGTGCACAGTAAACATGTTTGCTGTATGTCAGGCTCTGAAGATTGAGCACAGACTGGATAATTGACTTGCCAGTTGCCATGACCTGAATGTGACAAAACGGCGTTGCCATGCAGCTCGAATGAAGGCTCGCCGTGCTCTGACTTATGCAAATGGACCAGAGCTCAAATCCCTCATCTGAACTGCAACTTGAGTGGTAGCATTAGAATAAAGTCATCCAGGAGGACTGGGAGCACATCCCATGTGCCTGGAGAAAAAAAAAAAAAAGATAAAGGAGGAAGATGGTCAATAAATATTTCATTAGCTTCATTACTGCATATTTATAGTCAGTCTGTGCCGGGGAACAATCTGTAACCCAACACACACAAATCTGATCAGCGCAGAAAAAAAGCTGAGTCATCTAATTTAACTGTTACTCGTGGAGGGATGACAGCTGGTCTCGGAAAGATTCGGGACGAGCTGCACGACAGAGACTTTGTGGTTGGCACAGGAATGTGTGAAATAAGCACCTTTTCAACAGTAAATCACACGGTGGAAGACGTGCGTAAATTACAGGCTGTTATCTCCAAATTACACGCTACTAACACGGGAACAACAGCGACAATGCCAAAGATAAATATTGGTTCAACGTTTAATCAGCTGTTATTTAAAAAGTCAATTTGATTTTAAATCAATGCAATCTTATTTTAGGTATCAGTATCTCTGCTGTGGTTGAACGTGATTAAGGATTCCAGTCCATTATTCTTATCCTTATAAAATTTAATTCACATCACACATCAAACCTGTGGCTCAGTCAGGAGTAATGTGCTCTGACTTTTTGAATCGGTGCATCATAAAAAATAAAATTAAAAAATCTGTAAATGTTGGACATCTTTGAAGAAATCCTGAACAAAATTCCAGCACAACTTTGTCATAATTTCCATAAATAAAACACAATTTTATTTAAAGTGTATGGACTGTATAAGAAGTAACCAAACACCAGCGTCTGTCACTCCCTGACGTCCGAGCTAATGGGAGGCAGACTGAAAAGTAAGCCTCAAACAGCAAACATTATAAGTCGGATTTTAGAAGTTGTCAAACTGAGAGCGAGAGGAGGCTCTGATGATGTGGATTTTTATCTTCATGTGGGAAACATGACAAGTTAAAAGTAAAGCTAAAGTGAAACTAAAGTCTAAGGAAAACCAGACAGAAGGAACTGCTTTGATACCAAAAAGAGTACAGCTCTAACGTTAGTGTGACATCACCAACTAACAGATGAGCATTTCTCTTATCATTAGTCATGACGGCGCTTCGAGGATGATATATCAGCATCCTAACTAGCATTCCTTGAAGGAATGGGTAAGGTTTTAAACAAAGAACTCATAAAATCTGTTATAATTTCTGATATGATGACGTCTCCGACCTTCAGTCACTGTTCAGTTCTTTAAAAATCAAGTTTTTCCTGCAGCTGACTCAGAAATATGGAAACACTTTGATATGTACAAATATTCTGACCAATCTGAAACGTTTACGGCGTGAGGATTTCATTGTGATGGTTTTTATATCCTTGATGTCGTCTCCATTTCTGGGTTTTTCGTCTTGAATAGAAGTACAACACGTACAGTAAATGGAAGTGAAATGAGCTCGAAATATGAATAATTCTGACGATGAAGCAGCTCGAGATGCTGCCTGACTGACGGTTTGTTGGACTGAATGAATAATAAAAAACAAAACACACGAGTTACTGTGGCTGGAGTCAAGAAAAAAGGCTCAACAGTTGCTGTTTTGCTGAGCTTATCTTTTAGCTAATGTTTCTATTTAGATTCAGCTACTGTTTTGCTACTTTTAGCCTTTGTTCAGACTTTTTTTTAAACCTGAACAGTTTTAGGCTCAACAGATTTGAGCCGAAATGTGAGCGTTTCTGGTTAAAACTGACGCTGCTTGTTTGAAGAATCTGAGAGGAAAATAAGGAGCCTTTTTAGCCATTTCAGCTGAACGCAGAGCCTTAATTTAAGGCACTTAAGAGTGGTCTCGGTGAGGCGGCATAATGGGGGAAATTATAGCCTCCAGCACGCTCTGTTTGCACTTCCTGAAAATCAAATTGCTCTCAGTGCAAAGGAACAAACCTGCAGAGCTTAATGGGGACAATTTCCTGTTCTAGTTTTCTTACTTCTTGGCATGCACTTTTTGAAGTTATATGACTGATTATTAATATTAGCCAAAGGTTTTGATTTCCAACACTTTGAATGTTATTACTGTGTTGTAGAAAAGGAAGTAAGACAGTTTATGAGCCTAAATGTGACGTAATATTTAAAAGGGAGAGTAAACATTCCCGTAGAATGTGGAAATTCACATCTAGCTTAAAAGAGGTAAAAAGGAAAACTAGAATGAGCTGGCATCATCATTTAAAGGGAAAAAAGAAAATTGTCTAATAAAGTAGCTGTAACTTCTAAGCCAAGTTTCTTAGAATATAAAAAAAGATAAAATGAGGGGAAATAATTGCTGAGTCATTGTTAACATCACTCACCTGCTTCACTCGATGAAAAGATGTTTTATAATTAAAACAATCAATTCATGAGAAATTCAAGCTCTATTATTTCTTATTATAGCATAAAAGCAAAATTTGAAATCATCACTTATTTACTTTAAAAAGTAATCTCATTTTTAGGGATTTGAACCATACACAACGCCGTGTTTAACTCTACAGAAACATCTTTATGTTCTGATAAAGGCTGGTTTGATTAATCCTGGGGGCTCCGCCTGATCAGCTGTGTCCCATGATGCATTTCTGTGTAAAACACAAAGTCCTTTTGTTGTGAAATTAAGGGGAAAATGGGATTTTACCCTCTGTATTTTCAGAAAACTGCTGCAGTATTGTCAGTGACAGTGGCAGATAAACAACGATTTCATGCAACTGTTTGCTAATACAGCATTCTATCTTTCAGTTTGATATTTTAAAGCACGATTTGTTTTATTAGTTTAAAATGTGCTATAAAGAGACCTGACCCCTGATGAAGGACTTCATCACTTCAGAATCATCAAATTATCCCTTTAGGCTGCTGCAATAAAAGTTTTTGTTCAAAACAATAAAAGAAAGTCTTGAGTATTTGTTCTTCAATTATCTGACACTTCAGAGGACTTTGCTGTGTTTGGGTTCAACTCCAACCCTGAACCAGAACAGGATCTAATCATGGCTGCTGCATCTGCATCATGTCTTGAATAATGAGCACTTCTCTCATTGTCTCAGGAAACTCTTCATCAAACTGCTCGTCTTCTTCTTTTTTTTTTTTACATCTCGCTCCTTCCAGTTGATTGCAAATGGAATCGAATTAGCAACAATCTTCTTCCAACCCAATTTTATGAGCTGTTTAAATTCAAGAGGCCCAAATTTGCAGCATGCTGGCTTCATCCTTTTTTACCAGAGTTTAATCAGATGCACGCTCTAAAAACAGCGTTCTATTTCAGCAAACATGCTCTGTTTTTGTCTTTTAGGCTACTTTTAGCTTTCAGCTAGCCTTTTGCTACTTTTAGCAAGCGTTCTGCTACTTTTAACCCTCCCAAGGCAGATGTTGCAGATTTGCAACAGTGAATTGCATACACCTAATTACTCCACATTCATATTTTATGAGCCTTATTTTACTCAGATGATAATTTCCCCAAATATCTGATTTTTTTTCTGTTACTAAAACTTAATTTGAGCCTGAGAGGGTTAACTTCTAGCCAGGCTTTTGCTACTTTAGCTTATAGCTAGACTTTGACACTTTGGGCTAGCATTTTGCTACATTAAATGCAAAAAAGTAGCTAAATGATAACTTAAGTAGCATTTTGATCATTTTAGCCTTTAGGCAACATTTGCCACTTTCGGCTTTCAGCTATTGATCTGCTTCTTTTAGCTTTCAGCTAATGTTCTGCGTCTTGTCTTTATCAACTCAGTTTCAACTTGAAATGTCAGTGAAGTCATTCAGCTTTCAGCATTTTCACACAAAATTGGGTTTCTCTGGTTATGAAGGGTTTTTTCGGCCCCTGTAGAGTCCGCTCAGAAAGATTCTGGCCCCAGAGCAAATTTTGTTGGTGACCTCTGCTCTAAAGACTGTGGAGGAATTGTTTTTCTCTCTCACACACACACACACACACACTGCGTCCATCCTTTTTAGCCAAATCGATTCATTCAGTTTACCTGAATGACACCAGGGCCCGTTGGAAATATTCCACCCTTAAAATCTTCCTTCCTCTTCTCCTTAAACGCCGGCTCGGGCTCGCTATGATGAACGATCGCTCTGCCCAATCAATTCTATTTAGATATGCTCGCCTCTGGAGAGGACGGGAAGGAAGACGGATTGGATTTTTAGACTTATTCAGCTCAGAGGCCCAAGGTTATTGTTGTTTGGGATGCAAGCCAGCCTGATATTTCACAGCGAGGGCAAAGTTAGTAACTGTGTTTCCGGAGATTAACCTCTGGGAAAACGCCGCTGTTCTCCAGAAAAGCCTCACAAATGTGATTGAATTTATTTAAGTCAGAGTTATTAAGCATTAATTTATAACAAAGGTCATCTCAGGGCACTTAATTACAGTTCAATTCAGATAAATTATAATTTAACTGAAAGATGAATAGATAAATGTGACATTAACAGAACTGCTGTTTTTAGCTGCAAGCTAACATTTTAGCTTCTATCACAGTCACCCAGCTTTCAGCAGTGAGTCTGTCTGTTAGCAAAATATCTCATGAACCACTGAGCGGACTGTGATGAAACTTATTCCTTACCAAGTTTTTGTTGTATTTAAAGATTTGCTGCAACATTTAAAGCGGTTATCGATCCATAAACCAATAAGATCCTAAAATCTGAGGCTCACAGCAACAGTTGGTCACAGAGGCAGAGAAAGCTTCAATGGCAGAGCTGAAATAAAAATAAAAATGACAACAGCGCCACCATGTGGTCTGTCTTCAGGCTCGCACACCAAAGCAGACACAAACAGGAGGCAAACTCTGATTTCATTCTGTGTACAGATACAGATAAATGTGAAAAGAAAACTGTTTTTTTATTTTATTTTATAAAAATATGGTAAAATAGCATGATCAGACTTGTTCGTCTCTTTAAAGAGATGATTAATCTTTGCACTAAAGTCATGTTTCAAACTAAGTTAACTAGTATCAGATGAGCGTTCAAGCTTTCTGTCAGACGATTTAAAGGCAGCAAACAGCCTCTGGTTGTTAGAAAGTAAAGGTGAAGCTGTCTGAGGAGCTCAGAGAGGAGATTATAGATCTCCATGTTGAAGCTAAAGGCTACAAGAACATCTCCAAGCTGCTTCATGTTCCTCTGACCACAGCTGACAAGATTATTAAAAAGCAGAAGGTTCATGAGACTGTAGACAACCTACCAGGGAGTGGACGCAAGAGGAAATGCGACCCCAGGTTGGTCAGATCAAGGTGTGTCACTTTCTGATCGCATATTTTCACACATCTGTCACATTTTGGATCATAACCATGGAAGAAAAACAAAAGATTTCACCAAAAGGCATGTTGATAAGAACTAAAGTTTCCGACTAATGAGACGAAACTGGAGCTTTTTGGCTTTGGTCACATGGATTTTTGTTGATTTATTGTGGAAGGGTACCAACAAATTTATCCTCATCTGTTCATTATGAGTTATTAGACTTTTCTTGTCAGAATATCAGCTTATTTCACACCTACAAAGAGCAGAGTAAAAAATGTGTTTAGTTCAACCAATTTCACAGTTTATTTATTTGCAGTTTTTCTTATTATAAATCTGTCAGAGAACCAATCAGGGAGTGACACATTTGTCTTTACAGCTTTCACTACAAAAAGTCTCAAATTTCAAACATGTTTTTTAAACCACATACAGAAAGTATGTGTCAAACAAAAACAAAAAAAAACTTTTTAATAAAAACAAATGTCTTATAATTTCAAACAAAAGCGTGATAAATTATATCTGCATATTTATAAGCACCAAGTTGGACGTTTTTCATTCCAAACGACACGAGAACCTGAACTTTATTTGTTATTCTGCAACCTCCAAACAATGAGACCAGCAGGTTATTCATGTTTCCTGCAGAGCTTTTGGAAATCTTTCCTTTAATGTTCTGTTCTGATTTCATTACTTCAAATTAAAATCTGATTAACAAAGATGTGACTTTCTAATCAGATCTTATGAAACCTATTTCCACAAAAACAATCGACTCAATGAAACGTTTTCTTAACAAAAAGCTGATTAATGGTTAAAGAGATCAAAGAGATCTGAAGGAACATAATGAGCTCAAATCAGCAGAAAAAAAAACAAAGAATGAGAGGAGCGTGCCTTGATGGAATGCATATCGCCCGCCACTTTGCATTTCAAATCTGTGAGTGCTCAGAGTCATTGTCAGGGATGACTCCCGGCTACTACCACACCAAACTTCAGCTTGAAATTTGTCAAACTGACTGAATTATAGTCATTTTAGACACATTTCTTTGCAGAAACGTGTTTCTGATGACTTGATTAGCTGTTGAGGCCATTTTAAATTGGACTGACTCCCAAACATTAAACAGCTGCAGATGTACATCCAATGATTACTTCCTGACAGTTTTATTAAATTCATCTTTTGGTTCATAAGATATTTTGCTAACATCCAGACAGACACCTGTACGCAGGCAGCTACATTATTACCCGCCTGTCAGAGCAGCAAGCAATAATGAGATTCTGCAGGAAACCTTTGCTGTCCTCTTATTGCCAAACAAACAGTTCTGCTCTGAGTTTTCTCCTGGTTCAGGATGAAGACAGGATTTAAAAATAAATTAGATTTATAATCTGAGTCCAGAATCTTCATGAATTCTTGACCTCTGGCAGGTTTCGGACACATTTCTCTGCAGAAACGTGTTCCTGATGAGTTCTGTTCTTACAGAATGTTCTTGTTCCTGAAGCAGAACGGATCTTTTCCTCCTCTCTGCGTGGAGCAACAGCTTGATGCCGTTTGACCGCCTCCGTCGTCTCATTGGCCTTCACTCGACACCATCACTTCGCACACCTCCTCCTCCTCCTCCTCGTCTTTGCAGCGAGATGCTCCTGAAACCTGCCTGCTCCCGGACGCTGCTGTTGGCTCAGGCTCTGCGGACGTCCTGCAGTTCAGGATGAGCGGTGGCAGAGGGATGCTGCGGGCCAGCTCCTCAATGTGCCGGGCCAGCTCCATGGTCTTGCACTGCGTAACCCGAGCGAACTCCACGGTCTTTTCCGAGGTGATGATGGGGATGCGCTTGGCGACTTCGAACGCCTGCTGCAGCTTCTCAGCACCCTCGGTGCGGAAGAACTCGTTGATGGCCTTCTCTGTCTCCTTCAGGTGGCTGCTGACCATGCACAGGCGCGCCACATTTAGGATGATGGTGATGGTGAAGGCCACCAGGCACACAATGACGAAGTACACGCCCAGGCCACTGTCTGTGTACGCCACGCGCACAGTCACCGTGTAGTTTCTCGTGAGGCCGACGGCGCTGGAGGCCACGCAGGTGTAGCGTCCACGGTCCTTAAAGGAGACCGCGGTGATGTTCAGGACGCCGTTCTCCTGGATCTGCCACTTTCCTCCTGAAGGCAAAACACATTTTAAGACAAATCAACTTTACAAAATGGATTCACTGGAACAAAGAAACCTTTAAACATCAGTCATAATCAGCTACTGTGACAAAGTATCTGAATACTTAAGTACGTCAGCCTGTCAATCAAAAACTTTCCTCTGTGAATGATCAAGTACTGAACTATCCAGAATCCAAGGAAAAACATCTCAGGACCTTCAGAAAGCCTGAAGTTTTTCTAATATTGTGTAGTACAGTATTTATCATCAGTGTGGTATTCAGACCTGGACAGAGAAGAGCTCCTGTGCCGGTGTCAAAATACAGCTTTAGTTCCCTTGAGTTGCTTTATTTTATCAGCCCTCAACTGATTATTAAAACTTATTATTGTTCTGGCTCTTACTTGCAGTTTGATGTATTTAAACTTTAAAAACAAAGTGCCACATGAGCGTTATCTGAGCATGAACTCATCTTACCTGCATCATCGTTCACCAGCGGTCCGTCGGAGTTAAACCACCGGACCTCATCCTGCTGTCCGGTCACGTTACATCCGATCAGCGCATTGGAGCCCTCCTTCACCACAATGTACCTGCTGGGGGGTAAGGCGTCCAGCTGCAGGAAGGACACAACTTCTGACTCGTTCTGAGCTCCACCTGCTGAGCAGCTGGCGAACAGCAGGACGGCGAGGATCGTCTGAGACAGGCGCCGATTTTCAGGAAAGAACATCGTCTCACGTCACATTTAAACGAGCCAAACCTGCAGAACTGGAAGATTCAGATGCTTTGACTTTTGACCTGCTTTTTAATCTGTCTATATCTGTTAATTCTTTAACAGTAACATTTTGTACATCTATCCTAACAAACACAATTTTGAGTTTTATCAGTTTGATTTAAGATTATTAAAAAAAAGACAAAAATTCTCTATCTGGAAATTAAAAGTTTCTTTCAGTTTAGCCTGGTCCTCAGAAATAATAATCATAATAATAATAATAAAAAACATAATAATTACAGATCCTCATTTTAATTATTTTAATTTGTTTCAGCACACTTGAGTTTTTAATTAAAAGTTTGACTCATAACACTTAAAGTAATTACTAAAACTAAAACCAGAGTACATTATGTCCAGGAACAAAGTAAAAACCTCTGGAACATTTACGGTGAAACTGAGCCTGTAACTGTAAATATAAAAAGGCAGACACATTTTAATCAGGATTCTGATTCTATCTGTCACAAGTTGTTCCAGAAGAAGTTAATGCTGAGTAAGCGCTGATTCAGGTCAAATCTAAAAGTGTTTCAGTTTTTCTCATATTCTCACCTGCTGCTGACAGGAAAATCTTCAACAGACGTTAAACGAACCACTTGTTGTGGATCTAGGAAGTTTTACTGAGTTATTAAAGCGTTAAAGCCAAACTGACACTCGGTGCGTTCTGATGTCTTCCTGGGTCAGGTGAGACTGAGTGGGCGGGGCTTGTTTATACCTACACTGAGAGAATTAAAGAGGTAAAATCTGTTTTAATGCTTGTTATAAAACACAGAAAGCTATATATTATAAAGCAAAATGTACGTTTAAAACTGTATAATACGTATAGGTGATGTCAATTTATATTTTTACAATTTTTTTTAAATATAAAAAATACTTTAAAATGATGTTGAATAGAAATATAAATAAATATATCATTTGTAATGTAAATTTAAATAATTTTTTTAATGGTTTTTATCTTCTCATTTTTATTGTAAGACTCGTCTTCTTTGTTTACTTTTTTATTATTTTATTTTGAAGCTTCCGGAAGTTTATCTTCTTCCTGTTTGATCAAGCTGCTAAAAGGAAATGGATATCTAGACTAAATATTTCAAAATAACCCCCAAGCATAGAAGGCGTTAAGATTAGAAACATTTTAAAGCTTTTCCGGCGCTCAGTGTTTAAACGATATGGTAGTTTTTGTTATTTTTCTCAAATTCAGACAACTGAATAAAGCTCCAAAACCTGTTTGAAAATAAAAGTTTTAAGACGACTTTTATTCTGAAGATACCAAACGGAACTGGGGCTAACTGATTTCGGGCGGCTAACTTTTAGCCGTAGCCCTTGAAAACAAAATGTGACGTGGCTAGTCTTGTTGTCTAAACAAAAAGAAAGAAAACCAGAAACTTTAGCTCCACGTTGGTCAACTCAAAGGTATTTAACGCTTATAAACAGAAGTACAAGCTATAATAAAGAGTATAATTGTTCTTTTTAATTCCGAGAAGGAATCAATAAGAAGCAGGCTAAAATAACTGCTAACATCAAGACTAAAGGTAAGTTTACAGCCTGATAGGTTATAATGTAAGAGTTTTATTTTGTGTTTGTTAAGTCTTAATTATTTTTGCTCAACTTAACATCGATGTTTAGCTCAGATAATCCTTTCAATGTCAAAGAAGTATCTTTTATTAAACACTACAGATGCTATATAATAGAATAGTTTTAAGACAATCCGATCTCCTGATTCGGGTTACACGTCTGTATTGTGTTTGGACTTTGGACTTTGATGCAGACAAGATATGAGTCTGGAAAAATATATCCAGCACCGTTTTTGTTTTGTAAATGTGAAACTTTTTCTATAGTTCTGTTTTGGACTTCAGGAGACCAAAGAACAGCTGAGAAGTGAGCAGCTGTTCCTTACATGTTGCTGAGAAACAATGATGCTGATTTAACATCATTAGTTTATCTAAAAAGTGTGTTTATAGCTCCACTTGTGGCATCAGAGCCTTTAAACTAAATCCATTTAAAGCTGTCAGTGAGTATAATCTGTAGGAAATGATTTTCGGTCTTATTCTGCAGGAATGCAGTGAGACGTTTGTTAGGATGTCAGACAGCGAAGCTTCTCGTACGGCGGCTGAAGGAGCAGACACCTCCTCCCCATCCACGCCTGACATCTCCCCTGACGTAGCCCCAACGAGGAAAGCCCGGAGGAAACCAGCGGCCAAACCTGAAGCTGAAGCTGAGGAGACGCCAGCAAAGGTAGCAGGAAGGATGGCAGGGAACGTCCTCTCGAGCTGAGAAAGAGACATTTCATTGTGGGGAACGATCTGGCTTCTTCCAGATGTTCTTTTTATATCATAGAGAAAAGAGGATTCCCAGTTTCTCCACTTATACTTATTTTTTCTCCTCCCCCGTTCTCGTGCAGACGCCCGATGAGTCGACCGTGTCTCAGGGGGGTTGGGGATACTGGGGCAGCTGGGGCAAATCCATTCTGACCACAGCAACCGCTACGGTGGCCACCGTGGGTCAGTATTCAGCACTGCGCCGCTTCACGTTTGATGAACACGATCCCTCGTTTTAAACAAGGCGTTGCTCTTTCCCTCACGTCTGTCCAGGCCAGGGGCTCACTCAGGTGATAGAGAAGGCAGAGACGTCTCTGGGAATCCCGAGTCCGACTGAACTGTCAGCTCGGGTTCCAGCAGAACAGAAACAGGAGGGTGAGACGAGCTGGGCTATTAAAACAAACTGAAAATACAAAGAACTTTACTTTTCTCTTCATTTTGTGTGAAAGGCTTACGATTCCTCTCCTGCAGGTGAGTCCAGCAGCCAGGCAGAGGGAGCGGCGAGCGACGGCTCATCAGCAGTGGGGAGTGCGATGGGAATGTTCTCGTCTCTCACCAACGTCGTCCAGACGACAGTAAGGAGACGTTTAACAGTCCTCACTGTCCAGGCAGCCGCATCGTAATAAACAAAGCTCTTCTCAGGGAAAGACGGTGATAACTGGAGGTCTGGATGCTCTGGAGTTCATTGGGAAGAAGACGATGGATGTGATAGCAGAAGGTGATCCTGGCTTTAAGAAGACTAAAGGACTAATGAACAGGAATGCCACTCTGTCCCAGGTGGGGGCGACAAGTTTTAGTGGATCGGACTGAGGCCAGAGTGTGCCGTTTCTTAAACACACAACATGTTGTGTGTTTTTCAGGTGCTGCGGGAGGCAAAGGAGCGAGAGGAGCTGCAGACGGCAGAGGAAGAGTCCTCAGATTCAGAGAAGAAGGTGGTTGCTCACTACGGGATGATGTTTGATGAGTTTCAGGGTCTGTCTCATCTCGAAGCTCTAGAGATTCTGTCCCGAGACAGCGAATCGAAGGTACGACTTTATTTATTTATTTCTAGAATATGTCTCCTGTCAGTGCTGTGGTTCAAGCTGAAGGTTTAGTCATGTCCTGCTTATTAAAAACCAACACTGGTGTCAGTGTGTTTGTTGTTTTCCAGCTTTAGCCTTTAAAATATAACATGTTATATAAATGTTCAGCTGCAGATGTGGCTTCGAGGATTGTAGAGCTCAAACCTGAAGCTTGTTTCCTCCAGAACCAACATCCAAGGAATCAGAAGATCTGGGAGGACGCACATGATTAAACACCGTCTGTGTGTGGATTCTGTGTGCAGGTGAAGTCGGTGCTGATGACTCTGTCCGGAGACGAGCGGGTTCAGCTCAGAGACGAGCTGGACCGGATCAAAGAGTCCTTCTCCATGGTGGAGTTTGACGACGAAGAGGTGGACGAGAACAAAGGTGCGACAACCTCATTAAACTCGACTTCGTCTCCTGAAACGTCTCTTAGATCAAACTGTGGTGTGTTTTCTGTCCCCAGATGAAGACGGCTCAGAGTTTGAGAGGGACTTGATGGAAGCCCTGGAAGGTCTCAGTGTTTCTGCCACAGCTGACAAACTCTGCAAGGTGTGATTTAGTGTTTTTATTCAGCTGATTCTGTAGCAAACGGCAGGAACCTGGCTGTGCCCTGATCAGATGAGTTTTATGAGACTTCCTGTGTTCGTCACATCCTGTCTGTCCTCCATCAGGCCTGTCAGGACACCTGCAGCACAGTCCGGGACATGAACAAACCCCAGAGGGACGAAGACGACGATGAAGAGCTGACAAAAACACACTCTGTGGAGGTGAATCGGCTTTCATGTGACAAAATGTTTCTGTTATGAAGAAGCAAAAGTGTTAAACCGTCCCTGAGTTCTTTCCTGAATCATTTAAAGTGTTTTTTATCAAAAGTTCTCTAGACTTTCTGAAGGTTTTTTTATTGTTTTCTTCAGACTTTGTGTTTCTTTTCTTTTAGCCAACATCTTGGCAGGTTTTATTCTCTGATGCTGTGGTTCTAAAATCTGAGGAACCCGGACAACAGAAGTGTCAGGCTTTCTTTCTTGTTTTTCTTTTGGCTGTTCTCTTTTCTGGGGTCTCCTCAGCAGATTTATTATCTTTTCTCTGTCCTGATGACACACCAAGTCCCTTCCTACGTGTCTCTGTAATCCCTGTTCCTGTAGCAGCTCAGTCACCTGGAAGCTCCTTCTTACCACCCAGAGCCTTTAACAGCTCCTCTTCTCTGCCTTTACTCTTTTCCTCTTCATCACCCCAACACTCATCCTCCACACCACCATCAGATGCTGTCAGTCCACCATCTCCCTCAGGTTACCTCTTCTACACAGGATGTAGTCCACCTCTTTGAGGCCTGACACTAACAAAGTGTCTGAAAGTCCTGTCTTTAAAAAGAATCAGCAAAGACCCTCAGTCTTCAGCTGATCAAGTCTTCAGCCAACAGATCTTTGGGAATCACCCTGTTGGAGCTAAAATCCTGTTTTCTGTTGTTTCCACTGCTGATCCAAGAACCTGAAGAGCTTTTTAAACTTGATTCTTTAACTTGTCTGTTACGTGTCGACACAAGTCTGGCTCATCCCTTGAGTTCTGCTGAGTAAATCATAGGTCAGAGTGAAGTTACTTAAAAACCAAACATTCTGCTGAACGTGACTCAAATGTTGGAAATAATTAAAGTATGTTTAAGCTGACAGAGAGAAAAGTGCCCCTCGTTAGATCAGTGTTTTAAACTTAAACTTAAACCGTTTATGATGTTTCAGGAGATCCACGCTGCAGCCATCAGGAGTCTGGCTGAGCTGACGGCCCGATCCATCGAGCTCTTCCACAAACTGGCTGAGATGATTCTGTTCTCCAACGGCAGCACCGAGGCCGGCGTCCTGTCCCAGTGAGGAAAAAACCCCAAACATTTCCTGTTTCTACGTGTGTGTGATGAGACGCTTCACAGTAAAAACTATGTCTGTCTGCAGATTAACTGTTGTCCTGTGTAAAGAGCTCTCTCTGCTTTCCAAGAAGTTCACTTCCTGTCTGACGACGGCGGGGGTAAGTCAGCTGAGTTTGACTTGGATTTGTTTATTCGGAGGCTTGAACTGATCCAAAAAGACTAAACAGTGACGTTAAACCGAAGGCTGATGTAACATAATGATTGTATTTTCCTGAGTGTGTGGCTGCTGCTTGATTTAGTTCAATTTTTAAAATACAACAAAGTAACAACAAAAAACTCCAGCATCCATCAACTTTCTTCTCTAAAACCCAACAAGATTTTGGGTTCAGACTCTGAACTTTTGAAAGATTTGAGAGAAAACCATCAGTGAGACACACACTGGGTGAAAGAAGACAGAAAGTACTTATATTCTGATGTATAAACTAATGAAATACTATCAAGTTTGTGCAAATAAAAGCCAGCTCAAAAGTTAGCGTGACACCATTTCACTCCAGTTTTAACTTCTTCGAATTCATCAAACTTAATGTGTGATTGTGCAAAAATATTAAAGGAAATTGTTAATAAGGGAGCTTTAGTGATTCTGTATCAGCATCTTTCAACAAATGTCCCTCAAGCAGCTTTTTTCCTTGGTCAGATTTAGGTAATCTGTTAAAATGAACTTGTGGTTTTTATATTATTATGTTAATTTAATCCACTAAAAGAAGGAAAAACCTGAAACTGCTGCGGATTTTAAAGTTGTGTCCAGTTTTCTGATGTCTGATTATTTTGTTGTTTTAGTTTATCTGGTCTGACTTTGAGCTGAATGATTTGTTTCACAGAGCACTGAGAAGGGAGACGTCCTGAACCCGCTGATAACGGGAGTCTTTCTTGAGGTTTGTTGCTTTTACTGCATCACAACAAAAATACAAACAGATTGATTCATTCATGTAGTTTATATGTAAAATAAAAGGTACAAACTCATCTTTATGAGCTTTGAACTGTCTTTTAATATTAATTTATGTGGTATTTATTTCCTGTCTAACTTTATTTTGTATTTTAAATCTTTTTGGAATGTTAGTGGATGATATTTTAGTTTCCTAAATGTTTTGTCAAATTTCAGTTTTTTGTGACTTTTAAAAGAATTATTAAGGCCTTGACGTTTCTTGAAGGAATGCATATCGCCCACTGCCTTTCATGACAGTTTCAGATGAAGACAGTGGTGTCCAGTCCGGGTCCTGGTTCTGGTCCTGGTTCTGGAGGTCCACTGCCCTGCAGGGTTTAGATGTTTCTCTGCTTTGACACCTGATCTGAAGGACTGAGGGATGAACGGGCTGCTGCAGAACCTGAAGAGCTGCTGAGGAGCAGAGAAACATCTAAAACCTGCAGGACGGAGGTCCTCCAGGACCAGGACCAGGACCAGGACTGGACACCTCTGGACTAAGATCAGCTTATGTTGAGAAATGATGGAGATGGAGATGACTCTCAGCTACTACCATGCCAAATTTGAGCTCAGTATCTGTAAAACATATAGAGCTATAGCCTTAACTACAAAGATCAGTTGGCTGTGGAGGCCATCTTGAATCACGTCGACTCCAAAGTTTAATCAGTTGTAAACATGCATCTAATGATTACTTGGAGAGTTTCAATGAAATCTGTAGCTAACAGACATGTGAGCAGTGATCCTGATGTTGACAGATGTTAAATCTTTGTCTCTTTCAGGCTTCGAACAGCGCGTCTTACATCCAGGACGCCTTCCAGCTCCTCATGCCCATCCTGGAGATCTCCCACATCCAGAGGAGAGCAGGACCCTCGGAGCAGTGACCAGGTGACCTCACCTGTTCCCCCCTGTGCTGCCATGAAGACGGGACTCAAACTCCCGACACAGAACTGACGCATAAACAGCTTTATTAAGATAAAAATCCTCTCTCTATCCGGAAGGAGAAGCAGGTTTCTGTCAGTGTTCATGTTTTATTTGTGAAGAGCAGTCGGTGGATGTGTTTCAGTCCAGACTGAATCTGAGACAAACATACAGGAAGCAGCTCATCGACCTGCTTTATCCTCTTTAAACAGTTCATGTAGGAATAAACCACCAGAAGTAAAAACTGTTTCAACAAAATGTTCTCCTTGCTGCTCACACAGCTGGTTTTCTTTCTGTTTTTCCAATGTGGAATAAAACAACTTCTACAAATAACTGTAAGAATAAAAAAAATGTGAGAGATAATCGACAAAAATATAGTAAGTCTGTAAGAATGCTTCCTGAATCCAACAACACACAGGAACCTGGAGTTCAGAGCAGTGATATATACTATAATTAGAAACAAGAACGTAACCAGGAGGTGAAACCACGAAGAACAACCTCCCCGAGAGTCAAAGAGACGACTCTTTTTGGTGATCTGAGCCAAACCAGGCAGATCCCAGAGCTGAAACACTTCTAGAAGAATAAAAACCAAAACTGCAGCATGTTTCTGTACGACTGCCTTCCTCAGGGAGTCAAACAGGTTTCAGCCAAACGTCACGTCCTTTTAAAGAACCCGTTCATCAATTAGGAATCCTCCACCTGCAGAGAATCTGCCATCAGGAAACCTCTGACTCTCAGCTTCATGGATTTGGAAACTAAATAAACCCCTGAATCTGCAGGCCTAAATGAAAACCTGCCTTTTTGATAGAGCTCATGTCTAAAAGACTTTATAAGTTTTCCCTTTGTTTGTTTGTTGTGTTGCTTTTTGATGATGTTTTCCACCACCTGTTGGCGAGCAGAACCATCTTAGAGGTGGAGTCATTGAAGGTGGAGCTCTTCTTTAAAAGGACCGGATGTCTGATTTCTCTGTTTGACTCCCAAAGGAACAGGTTTTATTTTACTGGTGCCGTAGAATAATAAAAAAAAAACAGGTTTATTCCTAAAGTTTCTTGGAGTCTTTTGATGTTTAATTTTTCTCGTGTTGAGAAATGACAGAGTTGTGCCTGTTTTGGTCAAATCTTGAAAATAACATGAAGTTTGATCTCACACAATCACAGTTTCTGTTGGGGATGACTCTTAGCTACGACCACACCAGATTTCAGCTCATTATTAGCAAAACTGAGTGGATTAAAGTCATCTTTGTGTTTTCTGTGGTCAGCTGGTCGTGGCTCCAAACGTTAACCAGTTAAAGACAAACATCCAGTGGTTCAGAAAACACTAATATAGATTTTCACAAATATATTCTGAAATAATAACTATTCCTGTCTTTTATGGGATTCATTAATTTGTTTTTGTAGTTCCCTATTTATTTTCTTTTATTCTTTACTGTTTTATGTGTGTCTTTAGCTAAACTCTGCCTTTAACTGGTGAATTTGGTCAAATAGATATATTTTTTTTTCACCACATTTAAATTCTATCAGTTGACTTTAATTTTGAATGAGCAGCTTTTATGTTTGAAATCATTATGGGTTTTATTCTGAATCTGGTTTATTGTTTAAATAACAGGCAGTAGCTGTAGATTGCTTTGACTATAGGAAGGTCAAATTATATTCCTAACAGGGAAAACACATATTTGCCTTCTTTCCATGTATTATACAATTTATGTTAAATTTTACTTTTTACTTTTTAAAATTCACTTTTTGTCTGACCCAGTTGTGAGTTAGGTTCTGGTCCAAGTTCTGCTCAGATCAACGCTAATTAGTATTTTGGGGTTGTAATACTACTTCCGGTGCAGCAGGGGGCGCTGTGGCCGCTGGAGGCGGGCAGCAGGAGGACAAGCACGGAAACGCTTTATTATCATCAATCTGTCAGGGTCCAGCAGGGAAACTTTCAGGTAAATCTGGAGTTTAATCTTTCCCGGTGTTACTTTTAGGTCTTTGTATTAACTGGAGCTGAAATGAGACATAAATATGTTCAAATTTGAGCGGCTAGAATGAAGTCTTCGCTCGCGTGGCGGTAAACATCTGTCGTGACAGCGCGAGGGTTAGCTTCGATGCTAACTAGCTTGCCGCTAGTTCCTGTGCCGTTTGTTGTTGTTTCAGTCTGCGCAGGTACTAAAACTTTATTTTATTTGAAAAAAACGACAACATCACCTGTTCCTAAGGACCTCCGGCTGTTTGTGGCGTTAAATGCTGCAAGCTAAGTCTCAGCTGAGAATATTTGTTCCTCGCGTTGTCATGGTAACAACAAATAAAACGTGTTTTTAAAGAATGAATCCGTCCTGGCAGGCGCGCATTTATTAAACTAGATGATTTACATCTTCTTTTGGTGAAAGAGACTAATTTACATGGTTACGTTTGGAAGTTAACATATACAATTAGAGCATACAAAGTGATTTTTGGTGTGTGTGAACAAACTGCAAATTCTGCTTGAAGTTTCAGAGAAAATGCACCAACTGAGACTGTTAAGAATCATCTCAGTCTTGAGGAAAAGAAAGCACATTTTGATCTCCTGTTTGTTTGTTTTCCTTGTTGTATTCTATCTGGATGTAGTGGTTTGGAGAAAAAACCTTAAATGGGCTTTAAAAGCCCACAGGGATATTCAGACTCCATCACTCCAGGACAGGACCAAACATGGCTAAAAACATCTCCAGGAATACTTCTCATCCTTCTCGTCCTGTTTGTTCAACAGTCTGTAAAAAATCAGACTGACGGACTGCTGAAAGCCGTCCAGTCTAAATAAATATCCATATTTATTACGATTCATCCTACTTTAACCTGACACTTAACTCATGCTGTTACGAAATGCCATCCAAAGTTCCCTACTTTATATATAAAATCAACATTTTTATAGTTATTTATGTCTACCTGTTTTTAAGATATGCCTCCTTTTACCCTGAATGGTTGTTGTCAAATGTGGACTTGAAGTCCTTCTGATAGTTTCAGTTTTGTTGAGTGAATGAACTTGTTTTAATAATGAAATTAAATTCTGGGAAACTCAACATGTTGTCTGAACATCTACAGAAACTGTTTTTGGGCTTTGAGGGCTTTAATGTGAGAGGAGAGACTCCATTTAAAGTCAGAAGTGCTCAAACATCTTAGAAAACAATCATTTTTTAGATCCAGAACATCTCAGTTTGTGAAAATGTTGTTTTTTAAAGGTCTGAAGCTGAGTGAACACATGTCTGAATCCTTCAGATTAAATGTAATCCTCTAACATCCTTCAATCTTCTCCCAGATCATTTCTTGCCGCTGCGCTCTCCCCCCGCCCCGCCCCGCCCCCCCACCGGACGCTGCAGGACTGTTGGGATTTGAACTCCCCACCTGAGCCGCCAACATGCCAGCAGCGCTCCCAGACTCCAGTCAGATCATCTGTGAGGTCTGGGCGAGCAACGTGGAGGAGGAGATGAGGAAGATCCGGCAAATCATTCAGAGCTACAACTACGTTGCTATGGTAACGGGTTATCAGCCGGACCCCGCGGGTCGCGTCGGGTTCTGACTTTTTTAACAGCGGGACTTTTAATTTATAAACAAGAGCTGAAGTTTCTGCTCTCTGAGCTTTTATCAATAAAGTTCTGCTGCAGTAGAGTCATAAACTACGTCCTAAATCTGTTATAGTAGCCAAAATAAATAAACAGTAACAATCAAATCAAATGTAGAAGAATAAAAAAAAATCATTTGAAATGTACACAGTATGGTTTGTGAATAAAGTGTACAAAAAGAAACAGATTAAAAACAAAAAGTTATTTACACATTAATACACAGTATACACATTAATAATTATTAATGTTCAAACTGCAGAGTTTTTCAGTTGATCCAGTAGTTCAGCTAATCTTTCAAACATGTTTTAATAACTGTTTATTAAACAGAAACCTTTAGAAAACTTACATTTTGATTTGTTTTATGTGAGAAAACAGACAGTAAGACTTATTCGGTCTACGATCTAATCTCACAGAATTTCTAAAGATTATTTTCCTTCTGTGGTTCTTCCTGAACGTCTCTCCGCAGGACACAGAATTCCCCGGGGTCGTGGTGCGACCGATCGGCGAGTTTCGCAGCACGGTGGACTACCAGTACCAGCTGCTGAGGTGCAACGTGGACCTGCTGAAGATCATCCAGCTCGGCCTCACGTTCATGAACGAGGATGGAGATTATCCTCCGGGCACGACGACGTGGCAGTTCAACTTCAAGTTCAACCTCACGTAGGTGGAGCTCAGGGCTTCTGACGAGCTCAGATCAGTTTGCTTCCGTTTGGTTGAGCTCATCCTGGTTGTCCCCACAGAGAAGACATGTACTCGCAGGACTCCATAGACCTGCTGCAGAACTCGGGCCTGCAGTTCAAGAAACACGAGGAGGAGGGAATCGACACGCTTTACTTTGCTGAGCTCCTCATGACGTCCGGCCTGGTGCTGTGTGAAAACGTCAAGTGGCTGTCCTTCCACAGGTCTGTCAGGGGGAACAAATACGGGTTATTTTTATTTTATAAAGAGTGTTTATCGTCTCTTTCAGTTTTATTAAACATTAGATGTTTGGGTAGAAGGTGGGAGAAGCTCAGCAACCAGTTTTAGTCCCAAACTGTCACTTTTTGAGTTTTATTCTAAGATGCATCTATGTCAGAATGAATATTCATTGTCTTGTTTTTTTCCTCATCAGCGGTTACGACTTTGGCTACCTGGTGAAGCTCCTGACGGACGCTCGGCTTCCTGAAGAGGAACACGACTTCTTCCAGATCCTCAACTTGTTTTTCCCGGCGATCTACGACGTGAAATACTTGATGAAGAGTTGTAAAAGTTTAAAGGTAGCTGTTAGCAGACACACGTGGTCCTGGAGTTGACTTCTCGGGGTGTTTACCGGCGGTGTGTGTGTGTGTGTGTGTGCAGGGGGGGCTGCAGGAAGTAGCAGACCAGCTGGAGCTGAAGCGGATCGGACGGCAGCATCAGGCCGGATCGGACTCGCTGCTCACAGGGATGGCTTTCTTCAGGATGAAAGAGGTGCGCTCACGTTCACCTCGCCTCCTGAGGGTGGTTGTTTGGTGTTTAATTAGTGGTTCGAAGAAGAATGTTTCATTTTTTCTGAAAAAGAAAAATATGTAAAGTGATTTGGTACTGAATTAATGTTAGGTTTAACTTCAGATGAGTTGTTAGTATTAATAATAGATGCTGTGATGTGCGGTTATAGGATTGTTTAGCATTTTAGTTAATATAGCAGAGGTATAATCAAATTATTTAGTAATCTATTACTCTGTCCAGTAATCTATAGATTAATTTGGTCGTCGGTGGTTCACAACCTTTAACAATAAAAGCTGGAGCAGAACCAAAGATCCGCTCGTCAGCCTGTCCAGAACATCCATGCATGGGATCTACATTTGTAGGAAGAGACAGATGGACAGAAGGACAGATGGACAGAATCATGTCTGACTTTAACATCAAACTGGAGATGTTGAGCTGCAGTTTGCTGTGGTAGTAGCTGAGAGTCATGAGAATCCTCTGATAATGTCTCAGTCTGGTCAGCTCTGGAAGTGAAACTGATTTGTTGTTGTTTTTTGTTCAGTTATTTTTTGAAGACAACATCGACGATGCGAAGTACTGCGGCAGACTCTACGGCCTTGGCTCGGGCTCCAGCCAACCCCAGAACGGCATCTCCAGTTCCGGAGCAGAGGAGACCAACAACAAGCACTGACCGAGCGCTGGACTCTCCACACGGACTCAGTTTTAAACCCGACCAGCAGGTTTCAGCTTCCTGGTGGACTCGTGGTGAGAGCGGATCCTTCAGCGGCTCGACCAGTTTCCTTTTTAATCCCATTTTAAGACCACACAGTCGGACCAGTTCTTGTTTTTTTTTTTTTTTTAAAGAATCTGCTTTTCCAGCATCAGTTCCAGGATGGGAGCAGCTCCTGCGTCATACTGTGATTTTAGACTCTTCAGTTCAGATTCTCCTCATCAGTTTCTTTATTTCTCACCTTTTCTTTTTTTTGTTTTGCAGAGATTTAATTTTGTCATGTTGATGCTGGAAGAGCCTGTACATTAAAATGTAAAGTTCTGATGAAAATAAAAATGTTTTAGCTCATTCCAAACCACAGGGAGTTCAGTGAGCTTCAGCGTGTAGAGAAGTGCTTCGTCGTGCATGTTTTCCCTGAGCAGACCCTCTGCTTCCTGTTTTTACATCCTGCATTGTTTTCAACACTTGGACATTAAATTGTTTTGTATTTTCATTGTATTCAGTTTGCATCTGTTTGATTTTCAAACTGTTGTTTCTTAATCTACAAAGAAACTTTAAAAAGTTGGTTTCAGCCAGTTTACAGAACATATTAGAGTTTTTCAGACAAACTCAACCTGAAAACCTCCTCCGTTGGTCTGATAGGATTATTTACACTCATTTAGACTTCATTCTGGTTCAGTTTGTTATCAAAGGCTTGTTTATTCAAGTCACAGCTGTACAGGTGAGGCGCTTCTTTCAGTCTGCAGGAAAACAAAAAAACAATCATGTGAAGAACGGCTGCGACGCCTTCAGGATCCCAGGACTGGTCCCGTATTTCTGGAGCAGATCTTTGGCCTTTTCTTGGACGACGTCGGAGACGGAAGCAGATTTCCTGAGATGCAGAAGAACGAGGCAGCATTCCACCACATCTGGGTGAGGAAACATCTGGAAGACAAAGAAGGCGGCTCTGCTGTGTCAGTCTCCTGGCTGATTCACTCACCTGTGGCCAGCTTTAAAGGAAAGGTTCAACCATTTTGAAGTGTGTCTCTGCGTACAGAGCAAAGCGTCCCTTGAAGCCGAGCGGTTTTACCTTGACGGTGTCTGGCAGCTCAGCCAGCTCCTCCTGCTGTTTGGACATCTTGGTGGACAGAGACAGGAACGTCTCCTGGTCCTCAGAACTGGAAACAAATCAATAAATTCAAATCAACCTATTAACAAACCAAATGTTATCAGCAGGGTGATGATGTTTTAGATCACAGGTGTCAAACTCCGCTCCTCGGGGGTCGCTCTCCTGCAGGTTTTAGACATATTCCTGCTTTAAATGGACGACTTGTTGCCATGCTCCTGGAGAACCTGATGATTTGATTAAACCGTTTGAATGTTGGAGCAGAAACACCTAAAACCTCCAGGACAGCGGCCCTCGAGGACCAGGATTGGACACTGAGATGTAAAACTGATCTGTTTTTACATTTTCTGCTAAAATTCAAACTCCAACAATCGAACTTCATCACAAACAGAGATATTACCCAGATTAAACCGGAGCCTCACCGCTTCTCAGCATCAGCAGCTTCCTGATCATCTGTTTGTGACGGGCCGTCCTGTTTGTCCCCCTGGCTCCAGCTGTGCTGCAGAACCATGGCGGCCAGCCGCTCCTGGATCTGTCTGACTGATCTCTGAGCAGCCTGACAGACGGCGTGAGGCTCAGACAGGAGGACGGACGCATCGAAGCTGCCGTCCTCGGACTCCGACGGTCCCCGGGTCGGCTCGTCTCCTGCTGCGGGGGGGAGCCCGTTCTGGACGTCCCGTCCTCCGGCCGAGCCTCTCCACCAGCGTTCATACAGACGGTGGTAGCAGACAAACGCCTGCAGGCAGCCGGCTGCAGCTTTGGCTTCTTCTTCTGTGTGATGGAGCGTTTTGGAATGTTTCCTGGAAAAAACGCCGACATCTCCTGAAAGACAGAAACACTCGCGTCACACCTCATCAGGATTTCATTTAATGAAACAACAGAAACAAACACTCCCTGTGTTAAAAAACACTCCGTTCAACACTTTATGCTTCGATTCCCAGTAAATCCCACAACCAACAGAACCTCGTACCGTCAGGGAACAGCAGCCGGCAGAACTCTGCAGACACGCTGAAGTGTCCTGCCTCTCTGAGCCAGGCCGCCGCCCGCCACAGCTCCGCGATCAGCTGCCCGTCGTCGTTCAGGAACCAGCTCAGCAGGGCTCGGGTCAGGTGCAGCGAGGAGAACAGCAGGACCTGAGGACGGACCGGAGACACTCAGGAAGAACCACGGAACCACACAGGACCAGAACCTGGCTGGCTGCAGACCGGTTTTTAAGCCCCGCCCCTCCATGTAAATATAAGGAACATTTTCCTGAATGATGAGTCAGCATTCACAAGTTTTTTCTATTTTAATGGGTTTTTTTTTACTAACTACATCAACGTTCTTCAAACTGTTCCAGTTTGTTCTGATTGTTTTAAATTAACTCAGCTTCAGTTAAATTCAGCACTCAGACTGCACTTCTGCAGAAAATGTTCATGTTTCTACTTTTAATGAGTTATCTGAGGCTTAGAGAATTGACAGCCTGTGGGCGGGGCTTATATATCAGGGAACAACATGGTAGCACCCATAAAACAGACATTTTGGCTTTAACTCTGAACAACAGAAGAAGACGGAGACACGGACCTGTCTGAGGGGGACGTTGGCGCTCGGCGTTGGACTCTCCACGCCCCTCAGCTCCTGCAGAAGAGCTTCAACGCTGCAATCTCCCGCCGAGTTCATCGAAACTCCGAACTCTTCCTCCCAGACGTCCCTCACTCTGTCCTGGACGCTGTCGGCTCCTCTCCCGGCGGACGCCCACGGATGACCGGAGACACAGGAAGCTGAAGAGAGGACGTCCGAGTCCTTCAGAGACACGGCCAGCAGCTCGGCCACACACAGGTGCAGCCTGTGGACCTGCGGAGGAAGCAAAGTTAAAACACGTCTTCCTCTGTGGTTCTGAAGCGTTCAGGAGGGAACGGGTCCACTGACCAGCAGGTCGCCCTGTGCGCTCAGGACTTCCTGCGCGCCGACCCAGTCCTGAGCAGCAGCCAGGTCTCTGGCACATCTCAGAGCCAGGGACTGGGCCAGAACCGTCTCTCCGGAGACTCTGGCCAGAGCGGCTGCCATCTTCAGAGAGGAGACGTCGTTCTTCCTGGAGATGACCTTCGCTGCATCAAAACTGCAGCCAGCGGCGAGGTAGCTGCGGGAGAAAACCCAAGTTACAAATCCTAACAGCCGTATCCTAAAGGAGCTGAACGTTCTGATATATGAACTGCAGAAAGCAGACCATTTAGCAGCTGCAGATAAATGTCCATCTTTCTCCAGCACAGCCGCCCAGCCCGTGTACAGCTCCTTCAGGACGGGTTCTTCTGCTGCCAGCCGGGCTTTGACCAGAGCGATGGCCTCCCTGACAAACAGAACCGGACCTCGTTCAAATCCAAACCAACGCAAAGCAGCGAACTGAGCAGCTCCTGTCAGGTTATCAGGATGAGATCAGAGTAAACCTGTAGAGCTTGTTGGACCTCAGCAGGTCCACGGCCTCGTACAGCTTGTTGACCGACAGCAGGTAAGACGCTGCCTTCAGGTGCTGCTCCTGCAGACTCAGCTGCTTGACGTAGGCCTCCACCGTCCGGCTCCACACTTCAAACCCAGCTGCAAACACAGAACAGCAGAAGCTTTGAAAGAACGAATCAGATTAACTGACAGTCTTCAACTGAGGAGACGAGTAGTTCTGAAACGTCTCACACCTACAGTCCACTCTCTGACTGGACCGTTCTGTTGTAGCTTCAGCTGTCGGACTCCAGAGGAGCCCAAACCATCAGCCCTCCACCGCCGTGCTGACAGCTGGGAGGAGCTGTTGGTCTGAGTCCAAACCTGAGTCATGCAGCCATGTTGGTTTTAAAGAGGTTTCATCCTGCAGCCCTTTTTCTCTCCGTCCTGTCATGACCTTTGACCTGCTAACAGAGCTGTGGAGTCTGAGATGGAGCTCGTTTCTCTCACTCACAGCTTCTTCTTCTTGTTTAATGAACATCAACACGGAGGACTCGGCGTGTTTTTGTTCACTTGAATCGTTTTAGGATCAGTTTTATTCTGTCCTGATCTGGAAAACCTGCCAGAAAGTTTCTCCTGCATCCCACTAGAGGGCGCTCTCAGGCTGTCAGAGCACTGATGGTGTTTTTACCCATGGGGGCGACGGACAGCAGGTGGTCGTTCAGCTCTCCTCGCTCTGTGGCGAGCTGCAGCGCCCCCTGCAGGTCTCCAGTCCACAGCCGCAGGTACACCACGGAGTCATGGTGACCGGCCTCCACGTGGGCGTCCTCTGAGGAACGGGGCGATAAGGAACAACTTGAATCTGCACACATGAAAGCTGTTGGTCTGGGTGAAGAAGGAACCGACCTTCTGCCTGGAACATGCGGTACAGAGCCACTCTGTCGTGGAACAGGCCCAGATGGATGTGATCCCCCTGACCCGGGACACAGCCTGCAGGTGGCGCTGGAAACACACACAGGTGACGTTTACGGCTGGAAATCAAACCAACGAGTCTCTTTGTGATTAAAGGAAAACAGCTCCACCTCACTGAGAATCTGTTACTACGGCAACTATAATGAGGCTCAGCTGCGGGTGCCGTCTATTTCCTGGAGGTCTAAACTCCAGCAGCATTTGCAGATTTATTTGCATATCGCCCGCCGAGGTTTAGACTAAGATCTTTTCATAAATTGAGTTCAGGAGATAAAAATGAGGAACCAACCAACCCGACCTCGGTAACCTTCGAGCACTCGGGGGGAGGTTTGGTTGGACGGCTTTAGATGAAAAGTGTCTCCAGGTTTTAAAGGTTTTAAAGCTGAACTCGGTCCTGCGGTCTCACCCTCGGAGTGTCGGATGGAGGCCAGAGTGAGGCAGTCCTGCAGCAGCTCCTCTTTGGGCCGGTGGTCCATGGAGGTACTGAGGGGCAGCATGGAGCGAGCCTTCTTCTTCTTCAGCAGGTGGAAGTCTGCAGAAATAACCACGTCTGAGCTAATCACTGAAAAACTCACTGTGAGGACATTTTATGGACATGTTAAAAACCTTAAAAGCTCTGCTGAAGAGTTAAAGTTACAGGACTCTTTTTACTTCCATATAACCCAACTTAAACACAACCCAAAGAGTTTTACAGTGGAAGGCTCTTCCTGTTCAGAAATAAACCTGACATTATTTAAAGAATTTACACACATTTATCAAACTACACACCTGTTTTGTCTTTGCTTTTTGCAGCAGACGCAGATTTTCTTTGCAGTTCTGGATTTGCTGCAAAAATAAAAACATAAATTAATAAATTTCTACTTAAATTTTTCAGACATTTTTGTGTTTTTTGCTTTTTTTAACCTGCTGGAGCTTCCAGGCTGGTTGTTGATTTCACTTCATCATCTTCTCCTTCAGAAAGCTCTTTCTCCGTCACCGTCTCTGCTTCCAGACCAGGCTCTCCATTCGCCTTCGACCCCGCGCCTCCTCCAGACCCTCCGGTTGTCCTGTTCTTCTTCTTCTGCTGCTTGGAGGAGGTCTTCCTTTCCTGCAGCATCACCATCTTCTTCCCTGAGGTGGACAGAAACACGGCAGCGTTCCAGCCTGGTAGATTTATCCGGACGGATCCAGCTGCTGATCCAGATGTTTACCTTTGGGCGGTTTGGTGAACTCTTGTTTGGAGACCTTCCACTCGTGCACGGTGAAGTCCTTCCCTCCGGTCCAGACCACATCTGGATCCACGGGGGACCAGTCGACGCACAGCAGGTAATTGTTGTGACCGCGGTAGTTGGAGACAGCCGCCTCCTCCAGGACGTCCCACACCTGAGGAACAGCAGAACCACTCAGAACGTTTCCACCTGATGACACCTGCAGGTGTCCCACACTGACCTGCGCCGTGCCGTCGTACGAGGCGGTGACCAGCCGGCCGGGCTGGTGCGGACTCCAGGCCACGCCCGTGATTTTAGCCGTGTGACCGCACAACCTGCGGTATGACTCGTTCAGAACCACAGGCGCCTCCGGAGGGTTCTCTGCAGAAACACAAACCAGGAACATGTGGAGTATTTAAAAAGCTGTTCCAAATAACCACGTCAGACTGAAGAGGGGACACAGAGACTTCTCAGACCGATAATAGCGCGGAGGTCGTGGATGAAGACGATGGCGTTGCTGGAGCCTGAGGCCAGCAGTCCGGTCAGCTCAGGAGGACAGTCCAGGTCTGGGTGCCATCGTAACGCGTTGATGATCTTATGATGCTGCTGGATGCTGCAGAGCTGCTTCAGAGCGGGAGCCTCGTACACGTCGATGCTCCTGCAGCCGAGAGAGGAGAGAACAGAAACATCCTGAGTTTCCACAGAACTGAACTCATTCTTCTTTCACCCCAGGACTCCGACATCTGACGGCGGGTCACTCACCCGTCCTCGTTGCCAACGGCAACAACTTTCCCATCAGGCTTCCAGCTGAGGTCAGTGTGTGGAGACAACTTGTGCTGTTGGGACGAAAGAAAACAAACTAAACTAAATCAGCCTGAAGCTCAACAAAGAAGATCTGCTTCGAAGTTAAAAATCTGAGGTGAAGGTCATTAAAGTCCACAGAAAGAGACAAGAAGCCAAACGCAGTTTCATCCTTTCAAAAAGGATGAAACTCTGTAAACTTTATGAATTAGTGGCTGAGTTCAGCAGTGTTTAGAGTTAGCTGCAGTGGATCTTATTAACTGAAGTTAATCCCCCCTCCCCCCACCTGGATGCTGTTGGTGTCTCTGATCAGCGTGTCGATGTCGGACGCCTCCCCGCTCAGCTTCGACGGGACGTGCTGAAGGATGACGCCTTCACCAGCACAGCTGTAGAGGCTGAAGCTCTGTTTTCCTTCTGCACCTGAACGCCACACAGACACAGAACTTAAAAACAGATCTTATCTTCTGTTTGAGAGTCTTTCATGGAGGTTAATGGATTTAATGTTTAACATTTATTATGTGAATGCTGAGTCAGCATTAACACTTCTGTTCTCCTGCCTTTTTATTTTTCAGACCTGTTTTACAATCTAACTACTTCTGCCATTTTAACTCTTCATATATCAAAGCCTTCTGCTTTTCTAAGCCTTGATATTTTCTGAGACTCAGTCGGATGTTTTGTGTGAAGCTGCAGGTTAACAGATCCGAGGATCCGAGGATCTGAGCTCGTTTTCTTTCAGCGACATCAGCAGATTAGAGGCACTGATGAAAACTGCTGGGAGAACTAACTTCGTTTCTGCACAAGGAGCTGAGCTGTAGCTCGTTCAGTTCCAGAGTCCATTACAGAAGGCCACGGTTCTGCTGATTCGTCGTTTCTTCCCGCAGCCCGCGGTGGAATCTCTGCTGGGTCCGAAGATTCACAGCTGCTGCCAAGACTTCATTAGCAACTCACCGAAGGACACGGGGGGGACCGGGGGTCCCCAAGCCAAAGTGTAGACCGTTTTCCTGTGATAGGAGCTCGATATCTGAGGAGGCCTGCAGGAAACAAGCAGAACAAACAACCAATCAGAGCCGGGTGGAGGCGGAGCTGCTCGCTGCAGGCAAACTGAACTCAGAGGCTTTCAGACAAGTTTGGAAAGTCCATCTGAAGTTCCAACACTTTAAACCTGCAGTATTTATTAAAGACACTGAGCCTTGGAAAGGTTTAATGCGCCTAAAAAAGACTTTGTGGTTAAAGGATTTATGTTAAATTAACTTTTCATCAATAAGAATAAACTCCTGGGAGTTATTGTGGAAGATGTGTCACAGATCTAAGATAAAAGTTAAAGCCAAGTCATGATTTATCCTGATAAATGTAAACTTTATTATATTATTATTATTAAAACTAAAAGATTTCCTGAAGAAATGCTGACGGGGTGAGTTTCTGTTGAGCTACACCCACCAGACTGCAGCTTAAAGACTGGAGACTGAATTACAGGCATGTTTGTGTTAGCTGTGGCGGCCATTTTGAATGAGATGAAATCACCAATCAGTTGTCGAGGGTTCGCTCAGGCTGTCACCGCGGTGCAGGAAGTGCCAATAAAAGAAACATTTCACAGCCAAGCAACTTGTTTTCATGTGTTTGTTTGTTTGGTGCACTTTTCCTTTCTGCAGCCATTACAGTTTATAAAATATTAAAAATAAAATACCTGCATTTATTAGGATGTGGACAGTAATATGTGCCTCCACTGAAAAGCACAGGAATCACAGCGAAGCTCCAGTAACGGATCTTACTTGTTGGAGAAAACGTCGTAAATCCCAACTTTTCCGTCGTCCGTTCCGAACGACAACAAGCCTTCTTTCCTCGGATGCCACGCCAGCTGCAAAAACAAGAGTAAAAAGCAGAGTTCTTCAAAGCAGGATGTTTTTATCAGTAAAACGTCTTGGACTGATTTCTGAGAGCGGCTCACCGCCGTGACTTTGGACTTGATGCCCTGCCAGAAGGACCGGATGTCGTACTGGTTCTGAGCGCTCAGCGTGTTCCAGACCCGGATCATGTTGTCCCCGACGCCGAGGGCCAGGCAGCCCACGCCCACCGGGGAGAAGGTCAGGGTGTAGACGTGACCGCCCAGGGTCGGGAGGGTCCAGCAGCAGCCCAGAGAGTTCAGGTCCCAGCATTTAATCTGAACAGGAAGAAGGCTGGTTAGATGTTCTGATCCGATTCTTCCTACAAACAGGAATGTTCTACACTGAGAACGCCGAGTCAGCATTCACATTATTGGTTTCTTATACTTTATTTAAGTATTTAACTTTATTTACCAACACTTTCCCCAAAGAAACATAAAAAATCTCTAATTCCTTCAGAAATATTCTTCTCTTTGAATCTGGCTCAGTTTTTAGCTCTCAGGCAGCTTTTTATTACTTTTATCCAACCTTTAGTGACTTTAAGCTTTTATCTAAGCCTTTTGCTGCTTTTAGCTCATGTTTAGCTCATTTTAACTACATTCTAGCTTCTTCTCCTTTTAGCTTTCAGCTAGCGTTCTGCTTCTTTTATCTTCAACTCAAATTGACTTTATTTATTGTTGCTCCGTTGAGTCTGTGGTTCCTAACAGGAAAGTTAGTTCCTGATAAGCAGAATGAGTCTCCTCATCAAACCGATTCGTGTGTGAAGAGTCAGGGGAACCACCTCTCGGTCCATGGAGGTGCTGATGAGCAGCTCTCTGTCCTGCAGCTCAACAGAACTCATGTTGAAGACGATCCGGTTGTGGTTCTGACCCTCCGATGCTCCAAACAGACTCCACTTTTGCTTCCCCGACTTGGCCAAATCCCACATCACCAGCTCACCACTGCTCGGACAGAAAACAGAGAAGATCCGATGAATAAAACTCCGGAAGCCGAATCCAGACGGAGGTGATGACAATAATTACAGCGAACCTGAAGCAGCTGGACACGAGCTGCGTGGACCTCCCCTTCGGCCAGTGGACGTTCAGCCAGATCCTCTCCCTGACCCCCGGGTCGACCGCAGAACCTCTTCTCTTCAGGAACGGCAGCTTCAGGGTCATCACGCCTCCGAGGGGGGGACAGAAACGACTCAACTTTCAACTCAATCTAACAGAAATCTGCTAACAAGGCCTCCTCCCTTCTCTCACCTTTTCCCTTCGCCGTGCTCCAGATCCTCACCGTCTGGTCTTTGCTCCCCGACACCAGAAAGCAGCCGCTTTCCTCTCCTCTGGAAACGCCATTAGTTCCTGCAGAAAATCAGAAATAAGCCTCAGATTCCTGCCTAAATATCCGTCTGATTGGAAGTTAAAACGCCCAAAGGTCACCTTCACCGTCGTCTGCTCTGCTGCAGAAAGCGTCCTCGCCGCTCACAGGCGACCACGCCAGCGAGTGGATCTCGTTGTCGTGTCCACGGAGACGGTGCACCACTTCGCCCTTCTTACTCACATCGATCAGAACGATCATCCCGTCTTTGTACCTACAGCAGGACAATCGATGTTAAACCTGAGTGAAACTGGTTCCGATCCGGATCGTGCTGTGTGAACGGCGCGGCGCTGCGTTTTTACCCGACGGCCACAGACTTCCAGCTGTGAGGGCAGCAGCTGAGGCAGAAGATGGTCCTCGGCTCGGGGAAGAAGCTGCTCGTGTCTCCGGTGTTGATCCAGTGGCAGACCACCACTCCTTTCTCGTCGCCCGACACCACCAGGTTTTTATCAGCGGGGGACCAGTGGACCGCCGAGACGGGACTCTGGGGAGACAAAACAACCGGACTCACTTCCTGTCTCCAGGTTTGGTTTAATTAGGAAGAAAAAATAAAGTCTCTGAGAACATTTAATGTTAAAAGAAAGACTTAATTCTTTAATTCTGTTGTGATTTCTGCTGCTGTTTGATTCTTCGCTGCAGATTAAAAACCGTTTTCCTCCGTCAAACTTTCAGGAAAGAAAGAACTAAAACTGAAGACTAACTAAACTAATTTTACTTTCTGAAAAGGCAAAAGGTAGCAAAAGATTAGTAATTAAAGTGGCTAAAGTGACAAAAAGTAAAAGGAGGCTGGCCAGAAGCTAAAAGCAGCGTAAGAAATCAAAAACAGTCTGTTTCCATGAATAGAATGTTTCTGAAGGAAATGAACAGATCTCCACGCGTTTCTATGAGGAACATGTTTGTAAATAAAATTAAATATTTTAAAAGTTGCAAAAACTAAAACTCTGCGTCCTTCTCCTGAATGATGATCCACACAAAGTATATGGAAGTAGTTAAATTGCAAAAACTTACAGAAAAAAAACAAAAACAGGGAAATGGTGCAAATGCTGACTCAGCGCTCGCACAAATATAAAAACTCAGAAATACTGTAGAAATACACAACCCTCAGCCAGCAGGGGGCGGGGTCAGTAAGACATGACCCCTCACCTTTGTGTACAGGTGGACCTCTCACCTGGTGTGCAGGTGGACCTCTCACCTTTGTGTGCAGGTGGACC
>NC_051442.1:1123392-1137348 GCF_001649575.2 Kryptolebias marmoratus
CCTCTCACCTGGTGTGCAGGTGGACCTCTCACCTGGTGGGCGGCATGCTCCCGGATCAGAGTCTTGTTGTCGGCGTCCCAGAAGCGGACGGTGCCGTCGGTGGAGGCGCTGACGCAGACGTGACTCTGCTCGGCGTGCTGACAGAACGAAAAGCCCGACACCAGGTCCCGGTGACCCGCGAGCTCACCTGTGAGACACACAAACAGGACGCTTCACACCAGTGCAGCTCAGCATCTCAGCCTGGTCTGGGTTTCATGTTGGATGATTCTGTGGCTTAAAACAGATTCAGGTCTAATAGAAGCACCTGGGTTTAGTTTTTCTGTTATTCTCTTATAAAACATCTTGAACTTTACATCACTGATTATTAATTGAATCAAAAAGCCTGAAATGATGAGACTTCTCCTCATTGTGTCTCATAGATGAGCACCGTGTTTATAAGTTTTCGTTTCAATGATAAAACCTACAGATGATTCATTTAGAAACAGTAAATCATAGACGGGACACAAGCCGTCTCCCTCTCTGTAATCCGTCTGTATTGATGCATTTTCCTAAACGAAACCTCCTCTTTTTATCATCTTGCTGCTGATGTAATTTTGTGAAGAACCTGGCTGCTGCCATGACAACCAGATTTCTTTGTTGGACGAATGAACTCATTTTAAAACACCAAGAAATGGTTGAGCTGATGTGGGTGTTTTTCCTTGTTATCTCTCATCTGTCTCCCTGTTCAAAGTCTGTTTTTGGGAGGTGAAAAACTGATTTTGCCATCAGTTAAAGTGACTCTGATCAATCTGAAATAAAGTCCAGCTGTTCTGGCAGATGTTTCCCTTGTTTCCTGGTAAATCTGTTGGTTTATCTTTTAAATTAACGAAATTAAGCAGCTTTGTTTCATTAATCCAAAATTGTTCTTAAAGTCTGAACATCCAGTCAGTAAAGTGATGCTTAAACATGAAGTAAAATCACTTTTAATCTCTAGTTAATCTGACAGAACCTGGTAGTTTCCTGGGTCAGAACCGTGAGTTCTACCTGAGTGCTCCACCTGTTCTGAGACAGAGACAACACGCTCACCTGCAACCCTGCACGAGGACGCAGACACGTCAATCAGGTAAACGACGTTTTTGGCTCCGACACCCAACAAACCCTTGCTGTTGACGTCACTGCAGCGCGAGCAGTACCAGTTGGGGGAGGCGGGAAGCGACCTTTCGTTCATGTCGCCTCGGACACTTTAAATAAATAACTCTAATTATTATTTTTTTTAAATTAAAGTCTGAACAGAACCAAAACAAACTTCTCACATGTTAACCGGGAGGACCGTAGCTGCAACACGAACGACCGTAAATCGTCGGCGTGACGTCGTAAATCCTGCCTGTGACTAGTACGGAGTCCCAACTGGGTCAAACCATACGGAGTTTGCTTTTTTATAAAACAGTTTTTTTACTATTTAATTTTTGATTACAGATAATACAGCTTGTAAATAGAAAAAATATGACGTTTTGATGCACCCATTGCAATAAATTAACCTTTTTATGTCATATAACCGCCAGTAAACGTTTCTACCGTAAAGCGAAACTCTCTGTGTCGTAAAGATTCAACATGGCGACCATAATGAGAGGACGCGGTGAGCGAATCTTAATTTTTATGATCAAATTAGGGTTATTTCTTTGTGCTGTGTCTGTTTTTCTAATGGTTAACTGTTTGTTTGTAGGTGTCGCTTTTATTAGGAATATATCTGAAGTGCTCCACTCGAGGTAAGAACATTTTATCCTGAAGCCTCGAAGCTACAGGACGAAGGATTGAATTTCTGTTTTAGTTAAAGTGAAGAAAGTAGCATCTTTAACACGAAAAACTCTGATTCCCTGAGAAACTACTCTTAACCAGAATCATGTGAAGTCTGTTGGTAATGAACCAAACCAGATGAGAGATGATCAGTGTTGTTTTTGTTCCCTCTGTGTCAGCTTCTATGAAATACAACCCGGTCATACAGGAATTTGTTAAATAAACCTGGTCTTGTGTGGGTTTTTTCAATCCCAGAGAGAATCAGTCTTTTTCCAACTTCTGTCATGTTCAGTTCAGCCTGACAAATATCAGTCAGCCACCAACACATCGTGTGTACTTTACCAATTTACCAATTTTTTATTGCCGTCTGAAATAATCTGTTCCCCCTCCATAACATGGGAACAAATTTACCAACAAGTCCTTAACTGTGTTTATTCCTCTCATCATGGACAACAAGTCCTGTGAATTTGGAAACATTTGCTCTTTTTTTTGCCAAAGTTACCAAATATTTCAGCCGTCTGGTCTGAAATATTTATAAATGAATTTACTAGAATCATGGATGTTACCTGGTGAACTTTGAGACTTTGACTGTTTCCTTCACATAGCTACCTGATATGAAAGTTTTGGAAAGAAAACAGCAAGCGCAATTTTCAAAGTGTAATCCATTAATTCATTAGTTTTATAGAAACTAACACAAATCTAAAGAGAACAAGCAACATTTTAACCATGCGACCTTAAAGAAGTTTGTTTGAGCTTCTCCGTCGTGTCGTGGTGCCTCACCTGTGTCTGGATCGTTCCTGTCCAGGTTTCAGACTCCAGGTGGAGCGTCACAGCAGCTCTCATGTCTCCACACCAGCAGCTGTTTGGACTCCAAACACTGGGAGAGAAGAAACCGGATGGTTTTTCCTCCCCAGCTGCCGGACGAGCCTCGCAGACCCGCAGTGAGTTTACCTCCCAACACGGAGGAGGTCTGCTGTCGAATCCTCGCCTGATGTTTGTTGTTGGTGTAATCCACTGAATGTTTCTCTGCAGGAGATCTACCACTGCAGGAGGCAGATTAAATACAGCAAAGACAAGATGTGGTATTTGGCCAAACTGGTAAATAAAATATAATCTTCTGATTCTGCTTCTCAACCAGCTGTTTGTGTTGTTTGTAAGTTTGTGTAAGTTTGTTTCTGATGGTTTTGTCTCTCGTAGATTCGGGGGATGAGCATCGATGAAGCGATCGCTCAGCTGGAGTTCAACGACAAGAAAGGAGCAAAAATCATGAAGGAGGTTTGTAGCTGCGTGTTCGGGTGTTTCACCACACTCCGCTCAGATGTTGTTGCTCGTTATGTTTTCGTTTTGTCTCAGAGGCTGTTCAGACTTCTTACTGACAATCAGGTTTGATTATTTGACTGTAAGTGGTCGTCTCTGACGGCTCTGTTTGTGTTTGGTGGTAAATTCTGTATCTTAAACTGAACTGGGAGTCAGTTACCTGCGCTGAGCAGACACAGGTGTGAAAGAATCTGTGTCACAGCTTCCTGGTTTGGTTGTTTCAGGTCCTTTGTGAAGCTCAGGAGATGGCCGTGAAGAATCACAACGTGGAGTATAAATCCAACCTGTATGTAGGTGAGTGTCTGCCAAAACAGCTTCATAATTACTATAAAATAACTAATAAAACAGAATTAAAGGAAGACTGAAAACTGAACTTTGCTGGTATATAAACTCCCTAAAAATGTGTTTTGATTTGATTAATTCAGGTTAAAACATGAAGTTTTCAAAAGTTTCTACAAATGTTTGAACTTTATCTCCTTCAGTTACGTCCTGCTGTCATAAACAAGAAATGAAGCTGAAGTTTTAATAAAATGTCAAAGACGTGGTTTCTCGTTTCTCGTCCTGCAGCCGAGTCGTTCTCGGGCAAAGGGCAGTACCTGAAGAGGATCCGGTACCACGGGAAGGGCATGTTCGGCATCATGGACAAAGTTTACTGTCACTACTTCGTGAAGCTGGTGGAGGGAGCGCCGCCCAAAACCGAGGAGAGGACGAGCTTCGACCAGGCCAAAGACTACATCCAGAAGCTGAAGAACCGGACCATCATCCACAGCCTGTAACCAGAACCTGAAGAACTGGACAATCATCAGAACCTTCATCCACAGCCTGAAACCGGATCTCCTGGGTGCTTCTGTGTCGCTTCATGTTTGTAAATAAACTAAAATATGGATTCAAATCTGACCTGTTTGTTTGCTTTTAATAAAAGTTCCTTTTATCCTCAGTTTCTAGGCAGGAACTTAGCCTTCCTCAAAGGAATGCATATCACCCGCCGCCTTTCATCCAGAGTTTCAGACATTTTGACCGAACCGTCAGAATTCTCACCAGAGTCGATGCTGAATGACCCTCAGCTACAACCACATAAAGTTTACCTCCATATCTGTAAAACTGAGTCATACCCACTGTTGCGTTTACTAAGTTCAGTTGGCTGTGGCGGCCATCTTGATGTGGGCTGTCTCTGAAAGTTAATCACTTGTAGTCTTACATCCTGTGATTATTTCCTGAAAGTTTCATTGAAATCCATCCGGTGGTTCAGGAGATATTTTGCTAACAGAGGGAGTGGACTTCAGATATCAGCATGTTGGTTTAAGATCAATCTCAGCTACTACCATGCAAAGTTTTAGCTCAATATTTACAAAACTGACTTTTTTTTTTAAGGTCAGTTGGCTGTGGCAGCCATCTTGGGTGATTTGAAACTCACACAGTCAGACAGACACATAATTAGTGTCTGTGGTCCTCAGAACCACAGACACCTTAATTCCTGATCTACTGCATCCTGGACTTCCTGCAGACCTGAATCCTGATCCATCTGCACGTCTTAATTAAGGCTAATATTTCATTTTAAAGCGTTTATCCTCTGCTGCGATGATTTTCTTTACCTCTAAAATACAGAATCAGTCTTTAGTTGCAGCAGGATTTTGCTTTGACAGAATTCAGCCACAGAACAAGAATCTAATCTGGCTTTGAGGCCGTTATTTTAATTTAATTACACAGATTCTTTCACTTCATCACAGATTTTATTGGTTCTGTTGTTTAATCTGCACCGTTTATAGAAACGTTTGGGACTTTCTGGCCGTGTTTGAGCTTTTTTCTTTCTGCAGTTTGATTCTGACCCAGTTCTGCAGCTGAAGCAGCAGAGAGGTGGAGGTGAGCGGAGCTTTAAGTGTCTGTCATGCTGCCGGCTCTTCGCCCTGATGGGGGCCGGTCGTCACCACAACTGGTCCTCCGAGTCCAGACCTGTCAGCATCGCTCTTCCTCATCCCTTCACTTGGACCGCAGCGCCGTGACAAACAGGCCGAACGCAGCCAAGAAGGTGAAAAAAGATGGGTGTTAAAATTATTTTTAGATCAGATCAGTTCAAGATGGCTGCCACAGCCAAGGCACCTTAAAAACACAAACATGTCTGCAGCTCAGTCAGTTTTACAGATATTTATTTAAAATTTGGTGTTAGTGGCTGAGATGAATCTGCAACACATCATATTGTTTAAAATCTTATTATCTTATTTGTAGTCAACTCTGTTAGCAAAATATCTCATGAACCACTGGGTGGATTCTGATGAAACTTTCAGGAAATAATCACTGGATGTTCATTTAAAACTGATTAATTTTTCTGGACAGCCCAACTTAAGATGGGTCTTAGAAAACACAAAAATAGCTGTAATCCAGTCCACTTTTACAGATGTGCTAAGATTTGGTGCAGTAGTAGCTGAGAGTTATTCATTACACATATTTAGAGAAGGATAATATCACAATAATAAGATTATTTTCATGGTTTGATCAAAAAAAGCTACAAGTTTGTGTTGATTGCAGATTAAAACTCTGGTAAGAAAGGCAGCGGGCGATATGCATTCCTGCAAGGAATGCTAGGCCTTTATGTTTAAAATGTTTGTTTATTAATACTTTTTTCAGTTCCCTGTTTTCCCCTGATTCTGCTGTAATCATTTGAAGAGAGAGGAGAAGAAAACAGAATAAACTCGGGAGGAGACCTGAAAGCGTGCCCTCCCTGGAAATGTGTATTTTCTAAAGGTCGTGGCGTCTCATTGTTCTCGAGGCCCGGAGCTTCACTCTCTGCTGATCCTAATTGGCCTTTAGTTTTCTGCTCCTGATGTGACCCATCCGGTTTGTGTATCCGCCCGTCACCACATCCCTCCAAAGCTCCCGTCAGCTCTGAGCAGCTTTGAGTGCATTTTCAAATGAAATGCCATCTGCTGGCCCCAATTTCAGCAGACAAGTGCCCTCAATCTCAGGTTGGAGTCCGCCTCGGTCCCACAGCGCAGAACAGCAGTGACTTCTGAAAAGAGCAGGCAGCTTCATCTTCTTCATGCTTCCTCCTTTTGGATCAACTCCACAACCCAGCTGGCTCGTCTGCAAACAAAACCCACTCCTGTTGGTTAATCCCAGGTTCTTAAATGATTCAAAACTAACCTCAAGGGAACAAAAAGACACAACACCTTCCATCATGTCATCATTTATTAAATAAAATGGAAAAGCTTTGTGGGAAATAAACAGTTTTTGTTGTTGTGGAGCGTACAGGTGTGAGTTAACACAATGCCAAGCTGGAAAGACATCAGCAATGACCTCAGAGAAGCACCTGATGCTGCCATCAACCTGGGAAGGGTCAAAGGTCATTTCTGCTGCAGCAGTTTGTAGTGGAGTGTAGTTTCCTCTGGGTTGAGGACGAGTCTGAGTGTCTCAGAGTCTTGTTCTTGATGGACGATAGGATGAAACAGGAAATGGATGAAACAGGAAATGGACTGACAGATCAGGACCTCGTCGGCACTCATAAGGGCACTGGACCCAGATGGGTTGTTGTGTATTTTTACCTGTTGGGAGTGATTTAGTGCCCAGATTTTCCCAACATTTCACCTATATGAGCTTATAAAATGGAGTTATTATGGAACCTGCAGACAATCCCACCTAAAATCCACGGTTTAGCCCATGTAGTCCCCACATTGTACCTAATAAGAACTTGAAGAATGGGGCCTGGATGGGTTATTATGTACTTTGTCCAGTTGGGGCCCATTTAGTGCACAGATTATCTCAACATTACACCGATATGGGCTTATAAAATGGAGCCATTATGGACAATCCCCATTTTTCAGCCCATTTCCAACCCATAAGGGCCCCATATGAAAATGTTGGCTGAGCTGAAACCCAAATCTCTGGTCCGTCTACATCAGGGACGGCTGCTATCAGTGGGCTAAGCCCTCCCTGGTGTCTACAATATAAATGTTAAAATACCTAATGAACACAAATTAAAAAAACTGTATCACATTTTCTGAAATTTACAACAAAACTGGTGCCGAGAAAATCCCCAAGTCTTTCCAAAGGGCTTTTCTTTCTTTTACTTTTTCCAATATTTCATGTCTTTTTTGATTTTATCTTATCAGTGTGATCAGTAATTGTGTCAAGGAGTGTGGTGCAGTGTTATTAAAGCTGTTTGACTGGGAAAAATCATCTGAAATGATTACAGCTGAAACTTAATGAAGGGAATGAAGTATTGGACAGCTGACAGAGGCTGTGTGAGCTTGGTTTAAGGTTGACTTTGTGATGAAAAAGGACATGATGTCAGTTTATAGCAGGTTTTCTTTATTTCAAATTGGATGCTTCTGTTGTTGGAATCCAAACTGCAGCGTTTTATTAGCCCACCTTACAGATATCACCACCATCCTCCACTGGTCTACAGTCGAACCTTCACCTGTGGTCATGAGATGTGGATCCTGACCGAAGGAACGAGATCCAAGCGGCTGAAATAAGCTTCCTCTGGATGGATGATATCTCCTCTCACCTGGAAACACCTGGAGTCTCCAGGAGGACCTGGAGCACATGGCTGGGAACATGGAGCTCTGGGTTTCCCTCCTGGTTCTGTTAGATCCTCAACACATCCGTGGATCGGTGGCAGGAGATGGATGGATTAACACCAGGTTAACACAGTTTGTGTTCCTCCTCTTTCATCGGTTATCAGACGACCGCGGCAGCAGGAGTTTCAACACAAGTGTCTTAAGTCAAAACAGTTGGCTGCTTAAAATATTTATTCATGGAAATCACATAAATAAATGATCAAAAATGAGAAACTGTGCTCCAATCTGGTTACCCCCTCACACACACACACACACACACACACACACACACACACACACACACACACACACACAGTGGAGCTCAGTGGTTTTATAAAATATGAACCCATCCAGCAAAAAGGCAAGAAAATGTGCTACCAGTGTTGGGAATTAACTGGAAAAAAAGGGGTTTAATATTCATGATGAGTGAAATTGTACACAATCGAATCTTACACACACACACACACACACCTTGGTGGAAGATGCTTCCTTTCATTTGTTTTTTAATGCTGGTTGTCGGTCAGTGTGCCGGGCGGCCCGGCTGAGGCTCGAATTGAGAAACAAATAGAAATCAGGAGCCAGTTGTGCAGCCGGCGCCTCGGGGTGTTATTCATTTCCTTTTAACTTTTCCATTTGATGTTTTTCCCCCATCGCTCCGTCTCGGTGGTGTGCGGAGAACGACAGCAGCAGAAATCTGTTAACTCCCAGATGAAATCTTCTGCACAAACACCAGAGAGGCCAGCTGCCGCCCGGCGGTGGAGGCTTTGCCCTTGAGAAACAAATCCAGACACAAAACACTTTGTTAGTTTTCTGGACAGCCTCCCACTTTATCCCCGGGACCAAAAACACAGAGAGGCGGAGAAACTATCTCTGTGGCATCTGACTTCAGATCAGGCAAAGAGTCGAAACTCGTTGGTTTTTAATGTGATTTAAATAAGAAAAGCTTTTATTTTAGCCTGACTGTGGAGAAGAGCTCAGAGCTGATGTCTCATAACTGGTGTCCCCATGAGACAAACAGCTGTGGACACGAGTCCCTGTTTCATTTTTATGAACACTGATATCAAAACCTTCGGCTCATTCAGGAGCTGGTTTCTGTTACTTTTATACGTTTCAAAGGATTTAACTTTATTTAAAAACATTTCATCAACAGAAATACAATAATATATATAAAACTTTGTTTTCTTTAATGTCTGATTCAGCTACTGGCTCTGATTCTGTCTTCTTTAGCTACCATTCTGCTCCTTTTAGCTCATGGCTAGCCTTTAGCTGCTTTGAGTCACCCTTTAACTATTTCAGCTTTTGCTTCAGTTAGTTACCCTTTTGTTAATAACCTTTTGCTACTTTTAGCTTTTAGCTTTTAGCCAGTGTTCGGCTTCCTTCAGCACTCAGGACCATTCTGCATTTCAGCAGATTTATTTTTTTAACTTTTCTTTTCCGTGAAGCAGTTTGTGAAACATTCAGTCGTTATCAGAGGGGCCTGAGGAGCCCGAGGAGCAGATTTTAATTACTTGTTTTATATCCGGGGATGAGTTCCGTTTTCTTTTTACATTTTATCTGTAACCATCTAAGTAACTCATGTCAAACTCAAGGCCCGCGGGCCAGATCCGGCCCTCTAGTCTGGTTCAGATCGAGTCTCTGATTCTTATTTAGCTTAAAAAAACTGAAGTTTTCTCTGACAGTGACTTAGAAGCCAACAATATATAGTTTTAATTTCTGTATGATCAGGTTTTTGTCTGTTTTAATGCTAAAAACTTCATTTAAAAGCTGAGTGAGGCGTAAGAAATGACAGCTAATGATGAGCTTTTTGAAGTTTGATCTATTTGTCTGTGTTCATTAAAGTCTGTTTGCTCTAAATTCTGTATAATCTGTAACTGGGAAAAGGTCATTGATATTTCTATATGAAGGATTTGAAATAATACATCTAAAACCAATTAATTTATGTAATTTTTAATAAATATTGATCGTAATTGGCCCTTGGCTAGGACCAAATTTTTAATTTTGGCCCCCTTGCATCCCTGGGTTTGACCCCCCTGGTCTAAGTGGATATTTAACTGTATGCAGGCAGCTTTAGGTGAACCTGTCACCAAAATATGATTCATAGTTTCCGTTGGAAAAAAAAAGGTTTGGCGTGAAAGGCAGCAGTTATCTGTGACCCTGACAAAGTGGGGAATAAAACGGGTGGATGAATAGCAGCGAGGCAGCGAGTGATGTGCATTCCTGCAAGAAAGAAGTCAGCGAGGAAGAGTTTATACGATGAAGCAGAACATTTGGGGAGCAAAGTTGCTGCAGCAGCAGAATCATCTGAACTAACAGCATTTCTGTGTTGGAGCCAGATGGTAGGAGGGTTAGTGAGCAGAAATTTAGCAGAAAAATCATCCAGAAAACCTTTTTATGCCTCTGAATCCATCGGGGGTGTTTATTAAAATGGATAACTTTCACGTTGTAATTAATCTGTTCTGATGAGTCAGCTGGGTGTAAACGTCTCTGCCTGCAGTGGGGGTCACTGTTGCATCGCAGCTGAATCCTGCAGGGCGTCGGAGACGTCTCTGAAGGATCACACCAAACCGACACAATCCTGCTGGGTCGCAGCTCTGCCCGGGCTTTTATTTCCTTAAGATGAAATTTCCAATATTTCCATTTGTCACGCACGCTTCAGCTGAGTTCAGCAGGCTTTCTAAGACTGGAACAGTATTTCCCCACAGCTGCGCAGCAGTTAATTAAATGCTCAGAACGACGAGCACGGCTGCATTTGCACCGATGCCTGAACCTCCACACAGTTCCCTCTCAACACAAATCCACCTTAAGCTGGAGCAACGTAAAGGGCATTGTGAGGAGAGGCTGGAGCTTCACAAAGCAAATCCACTTCACCTCCCTTCATTTAAAAAGGTCTATTTTTTTATTTGATGGAGGAAGTGACAATCTTTAACTTGTTTTTCTGTCAACATCCATCTGTTGAGACAGAACGCAGGTTCAGGAGCAAACAGCAGCTGTTAAAGATGCTTACAGCCTTCCTCACACTTCCACTACGATGGAATAAACGAGGTCTTCAGACGTTTGTTAGGAACTCAGTGGGCTTCCCATTACACGTGGTAAAACCTGACAGGTTGTAGAGCATCCTGACAGTGAAGAATTAAAGATTGTTCCTTACAAAAACATCTTAAATCTGGGTGAAGTGGACCATCTGGTTCCTGAAGAACGGGTCACTGGAGAGAGATTTAGCTTTAAGTCTGATAGTTCTCACCTTTCTTCTCTACCGGAGATTTTTAAGCACATTAGGATCTTCTAAAATCCTTAAAAAGTGTTGTCAGTTAAACTGGAGATCAGAAAACATCTCATAAACCCAGAGCAGGAAGGAAAGATCAGACGAGTGTCTCAGAGTGAAAACCGAACAACGATCCACCTTAACTCCTGAAATTCACTAAATCTGAGCACTAACTGTGGAGCCAAACAAGGAACACTGCACCTTTATCCAGCTAATGAAATATTGATTTGGAAATTGTATTGTAAGACGATAGAAAGCTGTTAAAATGCTTAGTGCCCTTGCTCAGAGCCAGCTTCATCAATTATTATTTTTTAATGGTATTATTTGAAAACGCGGAGCCGGTTTCCTCGGGCTCCGTCTGCAGAGGCGGTGATTAGTGTAACACAGGGAACGGCTGCGTGTATTTTATCTCTCTTATAAAAGATGTTGACATCAGACAGAGTTTCATTAGAGAGACAACAGTGGGGCTTCGCTGATTTAATGATGTTTGTCCGTCTTCCAGTCAGCTGCTGGAAAATCAGTAAAAACATTTCCAAACGTTTCCAAACGCCTGTTTCTGTGACAGTCAAGCCAAAAAAAACATCATAAATCAAAATTAGAAGCAAAACCAGCCCAGGATGGATCCGTCTGTCCAGCCCAGATAATAAACTAAACCAAAGATGGAATTTAATCGTTTTAGGATCTCGTTTTCATCTTTGAATCAGAAGCTTGTCCAGAATAAAATCAAACAAAAGAGAAAATTCTGAAGAAATTCTGGAGCGTCTGCTGCTCCAACATACAGTCAGTGGACCAGAACCAGAACCAGAGGACAGATGTTTACCCAGAATGCACTGCAGCTGTCAGCACGGTGGTGGAGGGCTGATGGTTTGGGCTGATTCTGGAGTCAGATGTGAGCAGCTAATCTACAACAGAACGGACCAGAACCAGAACCTCAGAGAGCTGAGCAGAAACCAACACTGGAAAGAAGAGTGGGCCACAACTCCTCCACAACCAGGAACCCACTGAGAGTTCTGCTGCTGGAGGAGGTTCTACAACCTGCTGGGTCAGGACTCGCAGATTTAACATTTAGTTTCTGTTTAATAAATGATGACTCAGCAGAATCCGTCGAGTGTTTTTGCACCCATTAAGTTAGAATTAATGAATAATTCATTTGAGAATGGGACAATAAATATTGGCTAAAATCTGGATGATCATGGTTTGAATAAATGTGAATCTGATGAACCCATCCATCACCCCAACCTTCCAGATCAGCGTCACGCTTCCTGTTTCTGTGACATCTATTTATATTTTCTGTTTCTAGTTTATGAAACATTGATTTTTGTATTATTTAAAGACTCTCCTCGGTGAGAAAGGCCTGGTGTGCACAAAGGCTGTGATTAGAGTAATGTTTCCGTACCAAGGGATCAAAAAACCCTGAATAGCTGCATGTTTTTTAACAAGAAGACTGAGTTTCCTAAAAACTGTAACAGTGGGCCGTTGCCGATTTAATAATTGTTAATGTCTGTTACAGCATCAGTCGGCTGCAGAAGTAGAAACAGATAAAAGAATTAAAAGCAGCGAGACGACATGTGTGTCTCTGGTGTCTGAAATGGGCCAAGAAGCTCCGGAATCACAAACTGGAAATAAAACATTTAATCCATCTGGACAGTTCAGATAACAAAGTAATCCGAACCGAACGGAATCCACTTTGGTTTCAGATCCAGCCTGACTGAGAGTCGCTGCAGTAAATTAAAAACTGGAAACAAAAATCATTGTGTAGTGTATATCGTGAATATTCATTAAAAAAAACAAAATAAAACCAGTCATGATTGGGTTAAAGCTCAGAGATGATGGATCCACTGTGGAGAGCAGCTGAAAGAAGAATTAATAACACGTTTTATTACGTGTCAGAGGACTGGCTTTAATTAGATGCAACAGGTGTTTGTTTGCTTGTTTCCATGAAGAGTAAAGAGAGGATTTCATGACGGAAGCAGGTGTTTTGGGTTTGGTGAAGTGGGAATTAGCAGGAGGACATCCACGCTTTATTACACACAGTCCATCATGGCCGCTTTCCTTCCGTCGACCCGGAACGCACATCCAGACTCATCTTTGCCACGGACGGCACCCCTCTCATTGATTCTGCTGTGCCGCCGCCTCGCACGATTGAAATGCACGACGACGTTCCCCCTCTCATGATCTGAGTCCAGCCTTTGTTTTCACTCCATGCTCCAGCAGCCCTTCGCCATTTATTAACCGTTGCAGGAGAGGCTTTAATCAAATTCAGTTCACAGAAAGCAATTCATCTCTCTGAGTGGCATGCAGCATTACTGAAGACGAGGTCAAACGCAGCAGCCAGTAAACATCAGCGGCGAGGAGACAGTTTGCTTCAGAACATTCTCTGATTTCAGCTCCTCTCAACCATCTGCATATCTTTCAGCAGACTCCGATGGTCACAGGGGTTGAATTTGTACGTTTCTGCATTGTTTCATGTCCGAGTTTAAAACAAAAACGTTGAGAGGAGAATATTTGTAACTGAATCTGTGCGTTCTGCAAAACCTTCCAGCAGTGAGAGACACACTGGGTGAAAGAAGACAAAAATGCCTCTATTTTCTTGTATAATATGAATATGTCAGAGAGAGCTGATGGAGGAAGAGGAGTTTGTTTGCAAAGGATTTGATGACATCATCAACTGTGGAAAAATCTGCAGAAATCATCCAACTTAAACTGTCATTGTGTCAAAAAACCATTAAAGATCTCAAAACCTCAGCTCAGTTATGTGGAGTTTAACGTCCTCTCCCTGGGCTGCCACCTTATCGTGGTGGAGGGGTTTGAGTGTCCCAATGATCCTAGGAGCTATGCTGTCAGGGGCTTCATGCCCCTAGTAGGGTCAACCAAGGCAGACAAGTCCTAGGTGAGGGGCCAGACAAAGTGCAGCCCAAAGACCCCTTATGATGAACATAAATATTGGACACAGTGTTCCCTCGCCCGGACGCGGGTCACCGGGGCCCCACTCTGGAGCCAGGCCTGAAGGTGGCGAGCGCCTGGTGGCCGGGCTTTCACCCATGGAGCCCG
>NC_051442.1:1140372-1151102 GCF_001649575.2 Kryptolebias marmoratus
AGAGGAAGACCCAGGACACGCTGGAGGGACTATGTTTCTCGGCTGGCCTGGGAACGCCTTGGGATTCCCCCGGAGGAGCTGGCCCAAGTGGCTGGGGAGAGGGAAGTCTGGATCTCCCTGCTTAGGCTGCTGCCCCCGCGACCCAACCCCGGATAAGCGGAAGAGAATGGATGGATGGATGGATGGACGTCCTGTGACCCGTTTAAACTTTGAATGAAGTTTTTTGCTGTAAAGTCTGAGCTGTCGGCTCCAATCAGGACCAGTTTCACCAAAATCCCATTGAGCTCCATTATTTCCCCCACAGGGTTTTGTCGTACGATGCGCCGCTTCTAAAAGTCAAAATTAATTTGCACTTTTTATTTAAAAACTGAGCAAAAAGACAAAAGACACTATCCTGTTCAAATGTTGAACTTATTTTAACTTTTAGTTTTGTTAATTTTAGCTTTCAGCAATGAGTTTGCTGCTTTTATTTACAGTTTGATTTTCACTGTTTAATTTAAATAATGTTTTGTTTGTTTTAACTTTAAATATTCAGTATCAAACTTTAGCAGTCATTATTCTCACACCACAGAATAATAGTTTGTTCTAGTTTTTACTGCTTTTCTCAACCTGCCTTCATTCACAAAGGCAGCTTAGCTGAACATGTCTGTATTTGACCTCTGACCTTTCTAATTCCCCTTTCATTGTACGTAAGGGCTGCACACAACAACACAGAAGTCGTTCTGTTAAGAAAACAGCGAGAAAGTGGACCCTCTGGTACAAAACGATGGATGGAAAATATTTTGAGTCGTATCAGAAAGTCGTTCTTGTAGCTCCAACATCAGATCAATGCATCTATGAGCATTTCTCACCGATTCTACAAACTGAGATCGCTCTGCTGCAGGTAAGATAGTGAGTGCTCATAACTGCTCCACACCTAAAATGATACCTGCCTTTAAAAACATGATGTGGTGGAGAGAACAAACGATGTTTACCTGTAACAAGCAGGAAAGTGTATAAAGTTTAAAGATGTTGTTGGAGGGATTCCTGCAGCCGACGCTGCTGATGAGGATGTTTGACGGGCTTCAGTTCGACTCCAAAGTCTGCATCTAAAGTGAAACTTTCCTGATTTAGTGCGACTGACAAACCACCCTTGGATCTTTTCAGTTTCAGTCCATTTATTTACTCCACAGCACAGATGATAAATGCTGCCTTTCTCATTGAAAAACAACATCCGAGGTAAAGAGTTTGATTAGTTCCTTCATTTCTCCTCTGCTTTAATCAGCGCTGAAAGAATCAGTGAAATAGCTGCTAATTTTCCTCCCAGAAAGCCGCCACCTTTCACGAACACCCCGGGGTTTGTTTGTGTGAGAGTTCAGCTGAAAGGACCACCGCTGAGCCCCTGGATGTTCACAAGGACGAGATGCAGGACCAGATGTTGCTGCTGCAGAGTCGCTCTCATTTCCATTAATCATTATCCTCCTGTCTTCTTAAACAATCCAGCATATGGGCTGCATCGTCACCCACAAAGACAGGCCCACGGTTCACCAAAGCCCCACATGAGAAAACAGCCTCTAATTTAATGATAACTATCACCTGTTCCCTCGCAGCACCATACTCTGGATGTTTTGTGAGTAATTGGTCTGTGCCTTTTGCTTGATTAGTTTGATTGCCACATTTTTCACTGTCCCCTCTCTGGTGATTGCCGTGGCACTACAGGTGCTGGGTTTCATTAATTATGGCCCTAATTGGTTTGGAAATGTTTTCATGCCAGTTTGTTTTTTGGGGGGGAAGGTTGTGGATTGTTGTGAGCAGCGAAACCACGCAGAGCAATCCGTGTGTACTCGAAAAGATAAATGAATCTCATCTTGTTAGCAGATTGTGGCGAAGACTCCAGGAGGCGTCGGAACCGGAGGACAACAAGCTGCTGGTGTCCGCCCAGATGTCCTCTCCGATGGGTGTGACGTACGAGCTGAAGGTTAAAAAACAAAACCGCTGCGATATGGAGGAAAAGGAAGTTCTGCAGTTTCACGTGTTGGGCTCAGAAAGCACGGAGCTCTGAAGCTCTGAAGCTCAGGTTAAAGTTTGTCTCTCACTGGGCTGCAACTGTTGGAGACTTGATGGAAACTCAAAGTTGCAAGAAAACAGGCAAACTGTCTGAACTGAGTGTCTGTTAATAGGCAACCAGCGAGACGTGCAGCTATGGTTTGAGGAGGCAGTTTTTGAAAAACACGGCCTATTTTCATGCACACCACTTGCAAAATTGTATTTTAGGCCGTGCACATTATTTGGTTGCCCACATCGTTCCTGTTTCAGCCCTTTTTGTACCCATCTCAGCAGCCATCCCCACATTTATGACTTAATCTACTGGAGTACACTTTAGAAATGAAGATAAGTGGGTTTAAAGCAGTGTTTAGGTAATAATTATTAATCATTCGCTCTGTTTTTAGATTTGTAGTCTTGGATGTTTTCTATCATATGAAGAGCTCCTGTGCAGGGGTCTTCATAGAATCTGTGGAAACTGAACTGAGAAGAGTTTGAGATGAGTTTGAGACACCTGAGAAAGTTGAGAATCACTCTGAACGTCGTGAGAAATTTGTGAAACTCCGTCATGAAAGCAGCTCAACCAACTACTTCCTGCCCAGAGAGATAAAGGACTTAGGGTGGTCAGGATTAGGAACAAAAATATGGTTTTAGTTTGAAATGCATCAATGTTGCAAAGAACAAACAGAAATGTAACTTTTGTGAAATGATGAAAAGCAGACCCTGGGAAGGCCTGGAATGTAAAAATCTGTCAGTTTAAAAACAGGAAATAGAAAAATGAAGCTAAATAATTATTATTTAAAGACCTTTTTAGTTTGCTAACCTGGTGAGATTGTTTTTGTCTCAGAAACTGCAGCTTTGGCCTTCACAGCCCTCTGTGTGTTTAAATTTAAATGTAATCATCTCCACAGTCATGAGGTGTCACATTAGCCCCAGAGCTGCTGTATTATTAGACCCTCAGAGCAAACATCTTACAGTCATTCTGAATTATCTCCTGTGAGGTCCTCGTTAGGTGGAAGGTGGTGTCACTTTGGTTTGAAGAACAAAGTACAGATTCCAGAACAGACAGTGAAAAGGTTACGCAGGTAATATATTCAGAGAGGGGGGGAGCAGAAGAAACCCCTGAGAACGACAGGGAGGCTGAAGTGAACAAGAGGAACACAGAATAAAGACAAACCAGACGTGGCCGAATGTGAAAGATGGTGCAAACACCAATCTGAGAGGAGAGAAGCCCAGAGAAGATGAACTGCCACGTCCGATGATGGGATGTGCTCCAGATGTGAAAACCTGCCTGAGGAGAAGACTCGCTCAGGTCGCACGGGGTCGGATTTGTTTGGGAGGAGAACCACCCGTCGGACTCCAGTGGCAACCGTTTTCACAGCCGGTTGAATCTCCAATACGCTGAAGGAGAAACTAACTTTAATGCTTTTCATTTATTAATTCTGTTAGCAAAACAAACACAAACTCTTCCCTTCAGGGGAGGAAGGAAGCTGTGCTATAAGCAGCAGCACAGTTTTATCTAGACTGATAAAAACAAACATGAGTGCAGCTGGTTGGTCATCACGGTGAAGTTTGGAGTTTTACAGCTCGACATCATGACAGGCAGATATTTATATTATTATTCAGAATCTCAGAACGTAAGAGCCAACCCAATCAAAGATGGCAGCCACAGCTAAAAAAATGGTTTTAACAGTAGAATCCCAGATTCCTCCTCAACACATACTCTGAGCTCATCTAAAATCTTTGTTTAAAGCTTTGGTTTGGTAGATATTCTTTCAAAGAATGTAACTTTCATTTTTTTTATCATGAAATGATATTATTTAAATCATTTGGACTATTATTAAAGCCTCAGTCAAACAGGATGAAACATATAGGTGTTTTTTATTGAATATGTTTAAACAATCGTAGCTTTAATGCTGTAAACTCTCATCACAGGTTTAATTCTCTGTCGTTTCCTGTTTAACTGTTTCAGTTTGTTCTTGATATTTATTATTTTAGTTAATTTTACAGATACTGAGCTTCAGTTTTAGTCATTCAGTCATGTTGATCCTTTCTTTACTTGGATATTTTTCTGTGTTCAGAACATTTCAGTTTGGTTTCCCAGCTCCTCCCAGCTGATCTTCATCAGCTGATCTTCACCAGCCGATCTTCATTGGCTGATCTTCATCAGCTGATCTTCATTGGCTGATCTTCATCAGCTGATCTTCATCGGCTGATCTTCATCAGCTGATCTTCATTGGCTGATCTTCATCAGCTGATCTTCATTGGCTGATCTTCATCGGCTGATCTTCATCAGCTGATCTTCATCGGCTGATCTTCATCGGCTGCGTTCGATCAGTAACCCCCCCCCCCCCCTCCATCGTATATATTCTCATTTCAGCTTCAGTCTCTGTTTGCTCCAAATGTTGCTCTTCCTCTTTGTTTTTCTTTGTTTGGGTTTTTTTTCTCATTTCAAGTCTTTTAAAAAGCAAAAAATGCACAAAGATGAAACGTGATGCTTATCAAAGCACTAAAGTTTAAGAATAAGTTTTAGCAGAGGGGTTAAATATTTTACAGGAAGTGTAAAAACATAAACGTTTACTTGAAATGAAGCCGTTCCCTGTGAGAGATTTTCTTTTAGGATTTAGCAAAAATCCAAAAAGAATAAATGTAAAGAAAAAATAAAAAGGAGGAAGAAACCCCAACCCTCTCTGTTAACCTTTGACCTCTCTGAACTTTCCATAACTTTTGCAAACAAACTCCTTTTTATTCCCAAATATTTTACATTTTTCTGCGGTTCATATACCAGAACATAGTTATTTTTTGTCGTCTTTCACCCAGTGTGTGTCTCACTGCTCCAGGACTTCAGGGTTTCTCTCAGATCCTCACAGAGGTCAAAGGTCACACCCAAACGCTCACCGACTGAAGAAACCCCTCCTGCAGAATTCATTATTTAAAGTCCAAAATCCATAAAAAAAACAGTAAAAGGTTATGAGCTGGAGTTTCCAAATAACTTGGCAATATTCATCAAAATAAGAGTCTTTCTCTGTCAGTTATATAATTCAACAAATGTCTGAAATTATTGTTGGGTTTCGTTGATGGATGTTGGAGTTTTGAGCATTTCTTAAAGACTGATCTTGTTTTTGTTGTTTATTTACTGATCTTCACTGTTTTTGCATTTAAAAGGAAGTTTGAAATGTAGATTAAACATCAGGGATGTTCAGAGGGAACATATTAAACTTCACAGCAGCGTTATCTGCAGGATTCGGTTTCAGCTCGGTGCACTGGGATTATTTTTACATGTCACCGAATATTTCTCCTGTTTCATGCTCCACAAGCAGAAACGGCTCATTTGTAGCGCTCACTCATGTAAAAAAAACCGTTCATAATATCCTGACATTAAAATGCTCTTTCCAAAAGAAAAAAAACAGCAAACAGACAAAGAATCCTGACAACATCTAATGATTTGAGTCCAACATCTCAATGACTCAAAGATTCGCCTCGTGTTGACCGTCAGCGTTTGTCTGCAGCCGGTGGAGCAGAAACCATGATCAGTAACGTAAACACTCAGATAAATCTGTTGCTGTTCCTGTAAAACGCTCTAATGACGGCGAGTCAGCTGAGGTGACTTCAGGACGCTCGGATTGAGATTGATTTTCCTTAAACGCTTCTGAAGACGATCAACGCGGCACAGTTACAGGCTCATAAACTCTGAGCTTCGCCAATATCCGTTATATGACGAGTGTTTACTCTGAGCTGTTTTTAAATGTCACGCCCTGGGAGGGATAAAAGTTTACACATCCTTACACAGACAGAGTTTATTCGGGGACTTCAGGTATCTGCGGCCTCTTCTGCATCAGTCAGTGTTCGGGTTTTATCTCTTCCCCATCAAACAGGAACTTAATATTTGAGCAAGAAAATGTTCTTAATAACTGCGATGTGCACATGGATGGCAGCTGCTCAGACAGCAAAAACTGATAAATAAATAAAAGGTTTATCGTTTCCTGAAGGATGGACGTCGCCCTTCTCACTCCGTGTCAAAGTTTCCAACGAAGATCAGTTTCTTGTTGCTTTTTTCACCAAACCTTGACAGAAAATGTTGTCTCAGTGCTGGGGATGACTCTCAGCTACTACCACACCTGGTTTTACCTCTGTGTCTGTAAAACGGACTGAACTGTAGCCATAAGTTGGCTGCAGCAGCCATGTTGAATCGGGCTGAGCTCAAAAGTAACTTTCTGAAAGTCTCTCTGGTTCATGACATATTTTGCTAACAGACAGACAAGCAAAACCAAAAGGAAAGGAGGGCAATAATAAATGTGGCAATCAATAAATATATATGACCTTATATTGATGCTTTATGAGCAGGTTAATCACGGGTTTATAAACACTTTCTAAAACCTTAATAATCCTTAATAAACCCATTCAGACACTGAAACATGCTCACTCTGACAAGATCAGATGCTGCATTTTTCTTCATTCAGGTAAATATAATCTGCTGCTTGTTATCAGTAATTTATAAGGATGCCCTGATTATAAAGTGGCTCCACTTTTTGTGACTCCTGCTGTTTATTTCTTTAAACTATTATCGTTGTAAACCTCAGGCCCGAATCGATGCACACTTCCCCCCTCAGCCCAAATTGGACGGTCAGGGATTGATTCATCTGAGAGCTCAGAGACGATCTGCAGCACACACACACACACACACACACACACACACACACACACCTTAACTCCACCCTCATCGTGCAGCCATCTTTGTGTGCGACAGCGTCAGCACGCACAGTTACCGTACGGTCGCGGTCGCTGCGCCTTCATCGCAGATTTATCCAAACAGGTTTCTGTCACAGAGGAAGACGGTGACACGAAGTCTGCAGAAGAAAACAAATCCTGGTTTCATTGTAGATTTAAAGCAGGTCAGAGGAGTTATTAGAGTTTTTATGGGCTGGTTATGCCTCTCTTAGTGGGAAATAAAATGTTCAACAGAAGTTAAGAAGCTCTGGAGAACCCAGGAGAACGTAGAAACATAACGCAGCACACAGCCGGGAGTTGAGCCTCCGACCTATTTGCAGCGAGGTGACTGTGCTAACCAGCTGCTCCACCATGAAACCTTAAAATCTGCATTGAAGGAGCCTTTCCAGGGGCACTAATGCACCCCCATACCATCAGAGAGGCAGGCTGACCTCAGAACAGTTCTCCTCTTTGGTCCAGAGGAGACACATCTGTTCACATCTGGCTTCTTCTTTGCCTGATAGAGCTTTAAGCAGCACGGTGAACTGTGTTTACAGAACAGAGCCAGAACCAGCCTTGACCTTTGACCTCAGAGGTTTCTGCAGATTCTCGATGATATTATGATCTGTAGATGATGGGAGATTCCAAGTCTTCTGATTTTTCAGTTAAAAACATTATTCTGAAGCTTATTTAGTGCTTATTAATTTATTTATAGACAGAGTTTTGTGTGTTTTACAGATTTTAAGGAAACATTTTATTTACCTGCTAACAGCTGCTAACTTTTGTTAAAGTTTGTTTTGTGCAACTTTGTGTTTAGTTGCCAGTTTTGGACGGGGCTTTCCTGTAAATGAGGGTTTTAATCTCAGTGAGTTTCTCCCGGTAAAATAAAGGAAATGAAATGAAACTGCTTGCTGTGCTCCTTGAACCGTTCTCGAAGCGTTTTTGCAGTGAATTGGAGAACATTATCCTGCTGAAAGAGTCCACAGCTGCTGCAGAATTAGCTTCACCTGACCAGCATTAAGGGGAATGTGTTGTTTTTCTTTTCTGTGCCTGCTAACGATAAAATGCTTTATGTTTTCTCCTCAGAGAGAACAAATATCTGCAAAGATCAAAGGACAGGAAAAAAATGTCAAAAAGTAAAAGCCTGGCATTTTCTCAACACGTCTGCTGTTTTCTGCCTGACTCTTTAAAAATGCTTCACATTCACGCCTCTCTTTATGTCTCACCATCATTATCTTGCTTCCATTAGAGGGACTTTGTGTTGCGGCGAGCGGAGTCATTACGTGCACGCCTGGCTTTGTTTACTGCTGCCTGCAGCCATTAAAGGTGTCTGTCTGGGGCGCCGCCATTCAAAACCACTAACAGTCCTCTGCGGTTGGGAAGAACGTTCTGGAGAGCTGGTTTTATGTCAGATTCTCCTGATTCGACACTCCAGCAATCAAACCAGTTTTCAGACTGAAACGCACCAGCACCCATTGATTTCTGGAGGCTGGAGGGGGGGTCGGTTCTTCTAAAGATGCTTCTGTCACTAAGCTTCGATGGCACCTGGACTCACCTGCTCTCCTGCCTGTCACAAGCTGTTGGATACGAGCCGCACGGCACCGGCCTTTAATTAGCTTCAGGGTTTCCATTTGGTTGTTCTCAGCCGCTGACACACTGATTCAGACAATCCAATCACCACGATGCCCGTCGGGTGGGGGGGGCCGAGGCCGACTCTGTCAGGGCTTTTCTTCCACAGATGCTCCTGGGAAACAAACTGATGGAGAAATCACATCTTCTGCAAAAAAAAAAATGCGATGAACGCTGCAGAAGCTGAGTCTGAGTTGAAGCTAAAAGGAGAAAAATGATTAAAAGCTGAAGGACGAAATGATAACAGGAGCAAAAGGCTAGCTAAAAACTAAAAGCATCAGAGGTTTGTGTAAAAGCTCCGTTTAGCAGCATGTCTGCTGGGAGAACTTCTGAAAATAAAGTTATAACCAGGGCCGTAGCTCCCACTGAGGACCCCGAGGTCCGGAAGAAGAAGAGCGCCACTTACGGTGAAACACAACCGAGGTAACTTGCTGAAAATATCCTCCTTCAATTCCACGGAGCTGAAGTTGGTTTCCGATTCGCAAAATGGCTAAAGGGCGATTCCAGCTAATTTTTCCCTCCCTTCAGCATCTTTAATCTCCTCTAGTTAAAAAACTACAACACCTAGACACTTCAAACCTGGAGCAGATTATTCTGCACTGATTGCAGAACATTTAAAACCAAGTGTGTGATCTGTGAGACCTTCATCTGATTCCTGAAACCTCAATAAAGGGCCACTTCAGCACTTTTTTTTGCATCCTGGTCCAGTTCCAAAACTACAACACCTCACTGGTATTTGATAAAAAGGTGAAATCTCTGCTAAAATCTTGTGTTTTGAATCAACATTCATATAAACTAATTCATGTCATTTCAGTGAGTCATCATGGTTGTGCCCTGAGTCCTCTGTTGCTTCAGATGAGGCTGATCCCCATGGATTTACAAACACACACAAACACATGTCATATACACATTCAAGCCACTTGTTTTAAATAAATGCTTCTGTTTTAATGAAGTTTTGGTTTTTATTGTAACTGATAATGAGGGGTTGACCTCAGTGTTTTTTACAGGAAGGTTTTATGAATCAATCATTTCCAACAACAGATTAATTTTGATGGTTTTCCTAAGTAACAGACATGAAGCGTTCAGGTCTTTACTCCGTTTGATTCTACAGATGTCGAGTCATTTCAGATCTGAAGGTGATGACCTTTTCCAACATATTTCATGAAGCTTTCCGCCTGTTTTTGTTCAGAGATTCTCGCTGAATTATTTAAATCTCTGGGTTTCTGGCTCACAGTAAGACAGATTTTCAGCTCTAACTTCTGGATAAACATCCTTTTAAAGCTTTCTAGAAGTAAATTTAATTACAGAAATAACGTTAAACTAATAAAAATTACCTAATATATAATAGGAATCTGAAATATGAAGCATTATTAGGACGACATTTAATTAAAAAGATTTACCATTTTCTTCATTTTCTTTCTGGAAAAGCACAGATTTACTCATCACCTCGCGGTCTGAAGGTTGAGGTGGTTCCGGCCGGCGCGTTCATAAATCAGGGGATAATGTAATTGGCTGAGATTGAGTCATGGAGGCGATTAATTCACTCCACTCCTCCAGCGGCACTTAAGGTGGCATTACCAACACTCCAAATGTATTATTTCAATCAGAGAGTCGGGTTCCTCCCTGAAAGCAGCTGAAATAATGCTCTCTGTTTCCCCTTTTATCAGCTCTTTGTTCTCTGGTTTTTAGCTCTATTCTTTCATATTCCACGGTTTGTTTGTTTTCCTCCTAACATCATCTTTGCTTTAGCTTCTCACTCAGTGAACGAGTTAAACCCGCCTGAACGGAAACACGAAGTACTCGAGTCGAACGGACACAACGGTGCATGTGAACTAGCTTTACCACGGTTGGAAAGAGGGGTCAGTGGTATTTTGGAAATACTTTGCTTCTGAGTAACTGATCTGGAAAATGGAAAGGTGTGACTCTCTAAATTTCAGGAAAAGAAATAATAAAAGCTTCCGCTCTGACTCCAGCTGTGATCTGTGTCGGGTCAACAGCTTAAACCATCCAGGACACAACAATGAATATATCTAACGTAATAGACAGTCAGGAATCTGTGATTCTCTTGTAGAAACTAAGATGCCCTCCTGGATCAACTTTGCCCAAAACACAGCAACTTTCCCGCAACTTTAACCCAATATTTATTGTTTCTAAAGTGATTCGCCACCGTTTCTGCGGTCTAGTTTCTTCTTTGTGGGTTTTTGTAGCGTGGAATACAAAATAACCCCAAATAACTCAGGAAGAAAACACATGACGTCACATCCTGTTAACCTCAGAATGCCAGGAGCATGCAGGAGCAGCGACCGAAGCCAAAATGTGCGCTAATGCTTCACATTTGCCCACAAAGATTTCAGCAAACCAGTTTCCTCCCC
>NC_051442.1:1151268-1162987 GCF_001649575.2 Kryptolebias marmoratus
GGAGAGCTGCAGACCAGGGACAATCCAGAAATGCTCATGAATGTCAGTTTAGAAGCTATCAAAGTTCTCAAATAAAGCACCTTTTGAGAATGTCAATGTTTGTTGGGAATTATCTTACAAAACTAGGAAGGATTTTTGGTTTAGATATTAAAAGTTGTAGTTTTTTTTATTCATTTTAGTAAAAAAAAACTGCAACTTTTAGAAAAATGCCCCGTGAAATCCTGGAGGGACTGAAATACATAATTCTGCTTGAACCACAGATGGTTTTATATCTTCTCTCTTCTTGATCCCTCAGAAGAAATCCAGGTTTCCTCCGTCGACATTTATTATCACTAGAGACAGGACAAGAACCCGGAAGTTGAAGCTCTATTATAATTTAAGCCCCGCCCCTCCATATAAAAGAATGGGGCATTTTCCTTCCTACTTCTCCAAACTTTGTTCCATTTTTACCATTCATGTATCAAAATGTATCAAAATGCTCGGTTCAGTCAGGAATATGGTGATAAAAGTTTTAGTTTTTGTAACTTTTATACTTTTTAAATCATTTCACTTTATTCACAAAAAAAGTCCCCACACTGAGATTTCTTCAGTTCCTTTAAAAACATTGTTCTGACCGGCTCTATTTTTTTCTTCTTATTACTTTCAGCTTTAAACTGTCTTGCTAATTTTCACTTTGATTTACAGTTTTGTCATTTTTAGTTTTCATGTGTTTTTCTCCTGGAACACTGGCTTATCAAAAATACGTGACTTTAGACAAAAACAGGCTTGAACTCAACGTGATGTTTGTTTTACACAAACGAGACGGACAGCCATCACACCTGGAGAGTGAAAGTGTTTTTATTCTGTTAGAGAAAAACCCACACATGCTCAGGGAGAACATGTAAACTGAAGCCAGGAGTCTTACAAACATAAAGATATTCTAAACAAAACGTAAAAGCAGATATTTATATTTAATCGGTTTGTTCCTTCGACTCAGCAGATGTGTTCGCTGATCTATCAGCTCACAGTGAAAAACAAAAACATTACATCCAGATTTAATTAATCACACAGCTGATGTAAACATAGTTAGAGGTATTTAGGATAAAATAAATAAATCTTTCCCTCTNAACTACCCCCCACCTCTCTGTGCAAATTGCAGCTTCCCATGGCTCTCTGCTTGAATTAAGCAATTTAACTGATTGCAATTACACACTGTCAAGGGCTCTTAGATCACTCTGAATAAGCGTTTTAATCCAATACCAGCCCTTAACTCATATCCTCCCTTTTTACTCGATATGGCAGCAGTCACATGCAATTTCCCAGATTGAAATTTTATGTTTATTGTTATTTTTTGCTCTGTTTATGCAGAGGATGACTCCCCTGGATGAATGTTTCCTGTTTTCTGTTAGTTTAGCGTCAGCTGATTGTAATAAAAGCAACAATTCATCATTAAAGGGCAGCGCCTGCCTGCAGGATGGAGTTTCATCAAAGAGACATTTACTTCTGTTTGTGCTTCCAGCGACCAACACTTCCACACATTTAACTTTATTATGAGACAGGAAACTGTATTAAACCTATCACCTGCTAAGATCTGTTTGATGCAAAGCCAAGAACCTTACTTGTTTGTCATTTTAAATCCCAATTATCCAATTTATGCTGAAGTGAGCAAAACCTGCAGGAGGTGTTGTTTGGTTTCTTCTGGATGACGAATCATTCAAATTCACAAAATCAAACTGATGCACTTCAGTGAAGATAAAACAATAATTCAGCCCTAGGTGTTTCCTCTATAAAGGTACATATTTTCTAGACATTATTTTCCATATTTTTGATTGACAGCTCTTCCTGCTGCTGAATCAATCAGAAAAAGTGGACAAAGACCTTTACGTCGTATGGTGTTTCCTGTTTCCACTGGAGTCCACCTGTGGTAAATTTAGTAGATTGGACAAGATTTGGACAAGTGTTGGCATGTAGAGAGGAAAAAGAAGCCATTTCTGCAGCTCTCCACCAATCAGGGCTGATGGCGGAGAGGCCCAGTGGAAGCCACTCCTCAGTAAAAATCACCTGATGGACTCTCAAATCATGAGAATCAAAACTCTGTGGTCTGATGAAACAAAGACTGAACTTTCTGTCCTGAATGCCAAGTGTCAAGACCTGGCAAATACTATTCCTACAGTAAAGCATGGTGGTGGCAGCATCATGTTGTGGGGATATTTTTCTTTAGTAGAAACTGGGAAACTCGTCAGGGTTGAGGGAAAGATGACTCCAGAAATGTACAGAGACCACCTTGATGATAACTGGACCTCAGACGGGACCCCAGACAGAACCTCAGTCTGGACCTCAAATTGGACCTCAGACTGGACTTCAGACGGGACCTCAGACAGGACCTCAATAGACCTCAGACAGGACCTCAGACGGGACTTCAGATGGGACCTCAGTCTGGACCTTAGATTGGACCTCAATGGACCTGAGTCTGGACCTCAGACTGGACTTCAGACGGGACCTCAGTCTGGACCTTAGATTGGACCTCAATGGACCTGAGTCTGGACCTCAGACTGCACCCCAGTCTGGAGCTGAGTCTGGACCTCAGATTGGACCTCAATGGACCTGAATCTGGACCTCAGTCTGGACCTCAGATTAGACCTCAATGGACCTGAGTCTGGACCTGAGTCTGGACCTTAGACGGGACCTCAGATTGGACCTCAATGGACCCCAGTCTGGACCTCAGACAGGACCTCAGATTGGACCTCAATGGACCCCAGTCTGGACCTCAGACAGGACCTCAGATTGGACCTCAATGGACCCCAGTCTGGACCTGAGTCTGGACCAGAGTTTGGACCTGAGTCTGGACCTCAGAAAGGGCTGAAGGTTTATCTTCCAACAGGACAACGACCCGAAGCCACCCAAGACAACAAAGGAGTGGCTTCGAGACAACTCTGCGCCCAATCCAGAGCCCAGACTTTGAACGCCTCTGAAACCATCTGAAAATGGCCGCCCACTCCACCAACACTTCCTCGTCGACCTGAAGGAACTCGAGATGTTCTGCAGAGACGAGTGGAAGAAAATGCCTAAAAACCAGGTGCTTCAACAAAATACTGAGCAAAGATGTGTTTATTATTTTTATTAACTTTTTTCCCTTTGTCATTATGGGGTAATGTTGTAGACGTTTGAGGGGGAAAATGATTTTAATCCTTTTTGAAATAACGCTGTCAGACAAACTGTGGAAAGAAGCGAAGTGCTGTGAATACTTCCCAGATGTACTGGAAGAGAAAAGTCTTTTTATAGCTTGTATTTCTTACATAAAACAGATAAAAATGAACGGTTACCACGGCGACCCTAACGAGTCACTCGCAGCAGCTTTAACGTTTCTTTTGTTTCTCTTGGTGTGAGTTCACGCCTCGCTTTCTAAAAACAACTCGAGGGATCGCTACGTTAGGTGGAATTTTACTTTTCTCTGTGAGGACAACACGATGACCAACCAGCTGATGAACGCCTGACAAGCTTTGCATCCAGAAACGAGGATTCATTAAAAACCTGTGTTTAAATGTTGTTTTTTTTAAAGTTTCTTTGTGTGTCATTGAGCAGTCCCGGCTGCCAGCGTGCGCTCGGCTGTCCTCGGTTTGAACTTGACTCTCGCCTCATGAATCAATCTGAACTCCAGGGTTTATCTGGCAGAACGGTTGGCATTAATCTGTGTGTGTGTGTGTGTGTGTGTGTGTGGGTGGGTGTGTGTGTGTGTGTGTGTTAAGGAGGCAGGGTTAAGTCTGGCCAGGAAGATATTTACTCCTGATTGATTCATTTGGCTTTAATCCACCTCACAGCCAAAAAGGTCCAAGATCACCGTTTTTATTTCATTTTTTTCAGCACATTTTTGTCTCGCTTCGAAGCTGAACCTGAAGGCTTTCAGAGGTTCCTCTGCAGTTTTACGCCTCTTAACTTTTCTTTTCTTTGCTTTCTGCCGTTTGCGTTTCTTCTATTTGAAAACTGAGTGATGATTGTGCTCACATTTAACCATTTTAGTGTTTATTTGTGTTGAAAACCTTCTGCCGACAGCTGAGTGTGCTGCTGTGACCTGATGGAGAGGAAGAAGCAGATCGTTGTTTTCTCAGTTTGATTTTCGAACGCTGAGAGCAATTAGAAAAACACAACTTCAGTTCAGACTGGGAACTGTTTATGGGTGAATTTTATATATTCGCTTTTCTAACTAGCCAAGAATCTTGATTCAAAACTTTCATCTACTTCCTGTTTTAATTTAGCAAAATAAAGCTCTCTTATTTATGATGATACAAGCCAGTCATTTATAGCAAATGTTTAATCCATGAGTGCAGAAACATTGTTCAAAAGTTTGAATATTTCTTCATATTTTCCTTTCAGGCAGCCAGACTTTCTTGTCGTCTTTTTGAGTGGTTTTGATCGATAGTTTTTCAGGCTTTCTGAACATCTTTTATGTTTTTTTAATGGTTTTACTTCAGCAGCTTTTTCGTCAGTTTTTCTGTGTTTGTGTCTGACCATAAACACGTTGTGCACGAGGACGGTGGACAACTGGAGACGTGTGAGACCAAAACAAGCCTCTGAGGAAAACACCAAACTTTGAATTTGTCTCCCTCATCGCACATTTTCTTGTCTTTTCTGTTCCTCTCCTCTTCCAGGTGGAGCTGGAATCATTACCATCATCTCGGCGTATTTTTGAGTTTCCTTTATCAGAATTAATGATGTGAATGTTGTTTGTTTCTATTGTTTACATTTTTCCATATGTTTTTAGCAATCTACCTACTTCTTTGGACTTATATTGTTAATCTGTTAATATATTAAATCACTCAGTTCATTCAGGACGGGGGGGGGGGCAACCCTGGTCCTGGAGGGCCACCATCCTGCAGGTTTTCCTTGTTTCTCTGCTCCAACACACCTGATTCATGGTTAAATCACCTCTTCATGTTCTGCAGGAGCCTGTTAATCACCCATTGATTCACATTAGGTGTGTTGGAGCAGAGGAACAAGTAAAACCTGCAGGATGGAGGCCCTGAGGACCAGGATTGGAGACCCCTGATTCAGGAGATGGGTGCTGCGACTTCTGCTTTTTGTAACTTTTTTAAATATCAAACTTGAACTTCAGATAATTGCTCCATAGTAATGCACGGAAATCTGGCTCCTCGTTTAGCCCTATCAGTGAGGAGCCATTTTGAAGCTGAAGGGTTAAAAAATGGTTCTTGAATCGCTCGTAAAGAGACCAAACGACTCCATCCTTCAAAGACCCCTGGATGCTCACCTGCCCTCCCACTCTCCACCTTCGTCCTTCAAGCTCCTCCTCGTGCACCTGCACCAGTCGCCTCCCGCCCTAAATGATGAAAACATGGTAGTTATTTCTCTGCTCTGTTAGACAAACGAAGACACTTTGGAAAGTTTTAATTTGTTTTTCTGTAAAAAACTCCTCGCTCATTTCAGAAATTGGCAGTTAAACTCTCTCTGCTGATTTGCTGCCAGGATTTATTTCTATTAGCTTCATGTGTAACATTTCACTCATAAATTTTCAAGTGATTAACCATAATGTGACTGAAATGGTATCTTTTTTTTCTAGACGAAAGTTGGAAATTATTCATTAACCTCCTGATAATTGTTCCTGAACGCGTGTCATTAACGTTTTTCCCCGTTTATTTTCCCGCAGCTCGACTGGCAGTGAAATATAAAAAAATCGTGCGCCAGCCGCTGCTCACCAGGATGCGAGGCAATTAAAGAACAGTATTTCTCCCTCTCGTAAAGTAGGTCGCAGCTAATTGCATGTGACGACAAAGCGCGGGAACATAGTGAGGCGGAAATTACATGCAAGGCTTGTCACAACAGCTGGATTAGAAACACGAAGACAAAATCCCTGCAGTTTGTCTTTGGGTGCCTTTTGACACCACGCACTGTGTTTATTTGCCTTTTGACAAATTACTTCCTGCATCTCGTGTGCTCCTGAATGCATCGTGCTCCATCATGTGTGCTTTAGAAAATAGACCATCTTTAAGCTCATTTGAATGAGCTAATGTTTTATTCTGTTGGAATCAGAGCAGGAAGACTGAAAAGTTAATAACGCTGCACCCTGTGGTATTTTCCAACTTTATTTTAGTTCTTATTTAACGTTAAAACAACCTTTTAGGTAAATAATAATCATCCTGATAAAATAATACACATTATGTCAAGCCAAAATGTATATTTCCATATCTATAAAACATTTATAGTCCGGATGTAGAAATCACAGGGGAAACATTAAAGAAGGAATGCATATCACCCGCCGCCATTCATGCCCGAGTTTTACATTAAAACCATCTTTTTTTGCAAAATGGAGTTGTAGCCATTTTGGTCAAAAACCTAAAACTAATAAAATGTTTGATCGTATCGTGTTAGCGCTCTGAGGATGACCGTCAGCTACTACCACACCAACGTTTAGCTCATTATTTGTCAATTATATCTACTTTTGTGTCGCCTAGAGTTGATTAGCTGTAGCGTCCATCTTGGATCAAGTTGACTCCAAACAGTAATCAGATGTAGATGAACAGCCAATGATTCCTGATCAGATATTTTGCTAACAGAACAGACTGCCCTGGGTTTTGATGCAACCCAACAAAGCAGGAAAAAAATGGTTGAACTGTTGCTTTAAGATGAAGCTGACCCGCTTTGGTCTCTGACTAGCCTTTAACTCGTCAAAATTTTTACAGTTTATTTAAAAAAGACCAAAAATGAAAGCTAAGAAGACAGACTGCTCTGCTTTATGATTTTAAGAAGAAAGTTTCAATAATTATTTGGACAAAATCACCTTAAAAATCAGCAAATGAAGAATAAATACAGAATCTTTTATGATGAGAAGATGTAGTTTTTGTTAGGAACGGAAAAGAACGTGACGTTTAATTGATTATGTGAAGGATTTCTATAAAAGTGTCATTTTTTTCTCCGTTATCTGCTGTTGTCCATCACAATGAAGGAAGAGCGACGGCGAGCAGCAGGTGTCCACGCGCCGCCATTATTGGATCTTTGACCCGGAGAGGAACATAATGACACTCGGTTCTTTTCACAGCTCTGACAGGCCCGGAGCTCTGAAGCGGGCTCTGAAAGACACTGAAAGACATGAAAGACGGGCTTGGACAAAGAGGAGCCATCAAGGAGCGCTTTCAGCCGATTGTGCGCTCTGGATGACTCGTTTTCTCGATTAGATCTGAAGAAGAAGAAGCACACGAACGTCTGTCAGAGCACAGCCGGCGTTCAGAGACCGCTCCATCAAACCAAAGAATCAATGACATCATTTTATTTTGAAAAGGCAATAATTCAAACACATTTAGGGACTAAAACTAACTGAAAGTCTGAAGAATCTTTCTCTTCTTCTAGCTTGAAAAAAGCTTTTTTATCAAATGTTTGGAGCTCTGAAGGCAGTTCACTAAGAATATAAAATGTTTTTTACTTTAAAACTTACTGAAACATTTAAGAAAAACCAGGAGATTAAAACCGTTTAGTTTTTAATTCTGACCTCAGTTTAAAGATGTGACCCCTTCAGGCTTTTTCACATTAAAACGGAAATTTCTCCATTTAATGTGTGCAGTTTTCACTTTTATCTTCCCTCTGGAACTGTTACACAGAGACATGATAGTTTCAACACACCATCACTGTGTTTTTTAGTTATTTCTGCATGTTTCACAATCAGTTTTTTCACATTTCTTGTAGCGTTTTGAGACAGAACTCCAGTCTGATCGTTTTTATTCTTGTACAGAAACTTTATAAAAGATAGAAAACACAGTTTGTAGGTTTTGTTTCCAGAATAAACAACGTTCGAGTCGATCAAACTGTATGAAGTTTGTGTCTCCTTGAGGTTTCCGTTAAATGCATTTTTTTTTTATTTGCTGTTTTGGATTCTGCGCTGCTTTCCTGAGGATACTTGAGGCGTTTTAACATCTGCTTCGGATGGGTTGCCATGCCAACAGGAGGGTTGTTTACATGTGGGAGCAGCTAATTAAGCTTTCCAAAACCCAACTAATGCCTGGAATCCAAACCCGGGTCCCTGAAGGGTTCAGGATGAGACTTCCAGGATGTAGGGCAGAATCAGAAAGAAGCAAGTTTTAAATCACTTCTTCCATCTGGTGAAGAATTACAGATGGATGACAAAACACACAGAGGGAACGCTGGAAATATGTGTTTTTTTTTAATCTTTTAGCTTCGATCCTGATGGAGACCCAAACATCCAGACTCTGATACCTCATTAAATAATTACCTAAAAGTGTTCATGTATTCATTAATATTACATTAAATGTGTCTTTAATTAAAATGTCCCATAGCGTGGAGGATATCCACATCTTAGGCTGGGTAATTAATGGTTTTATTCTCCTGAGCCATCTGACGTTAACCTGTCAATCAAATACATCAAAGTCAGTGGGCGGGGCTTCTGTTAATCCAATCAGATGGGTTGACTTTACAAACATGGCGGCTCTGCTTTGGTAAAAATAATTCAGATGTGGATCAGAACAGCAGGTTGGGTTTGGGACACTTTAAATCATGTAATACTTACATTGTTTGTTTGTTTTTTAATTAAAAATAACTAAATTTTAACAAATTATGTGTATTTGTTTCCATTTTGGTCTTATTTCTAGTTGAGTTAATTTGATTCTGTCAGTTTTACATTCATTCAGCTGTCTGCTGGTTGACTTTTAATAATCATTTTTTGTTCCGTGTTTCTTCATAATTTCCTTTTTCCTGCAAAAGTATTTATTGTAGTAACATACACTGCAGAAATATTTAATCAAAACACCAAGTTCAGTTCAATCTGTCTTGAGTTTTTAGACTTAAACACTGACAGCTGGAGAGAAACTTATATTTTACGCAAAAACAAAGATTTTAATGGAACAAAAAAAACCTAACAAGGCGGCGAACGATAAGCCAAACACGTCAGGATGGAAAACAGGGAGTTAGATAAACCAAAACAGACTGAAACGCTGAGAAAAGAAGGAGTTTCTATTCTGAGGGGTGATTACTGAGTGAGAGCAGCTGAGGTTGACGAGACGATGAAGGTAAACAAAAAAAATCTGAATCTATGAGGAAGAGAAGGACTGATAAACACAAAGATATGTGATTTTTAGAAAAACTCACATTTTCAGATGGTTCTGCAGAAAATCTGTTTATTTCTTTAATTATTTATAGCAGAAATGAGAAAACATCTCACTCTGAAACAGACATCTTTACAACAAAGCAGGTTTTTATAAACACTGATAAACAATAAAACACTGATATTATTCAAACCAAACACTTGTTCTCCTGCAGATTAAACTGATTCCTGCAAATAGGGGAAGTTTGGTGTTTTTAAACCAAACCAATAAATGAATGAAAAGAAAAATACGAAACAATGAAGAACAAAAGCAGCTCTTAAACCTTCATCTAACAATTAAAAATTAGGATTTTACAGAGTAAAATGTCCTAAACTAAACATAATCCCAGACTGAGTGCCTTTGTGGTATTTTATAAATGAAAATAAAGTCAAATTAACCCCTTCATGTCAGCGTTAATGGAGCTCATAAACCTCACCTCCATTCCTTCCTCTCCTTTTACCTGAAGCCATTCAATCACCTTTGAAACGAGTTTCTTATTAGGTTTAATGGACTTATAATAATTTCATTTGATTTGTGAGTTCTGAAAGGGTTTCGTTTTAATAATAAAAAAAGGCTCAATTAAAATCATCCACCTTGGCTTTGCTGTGATGTTCAGAGAGGTTAAAAACTTTGGTCTTTTTGAGGATTTTTCTACCAGACCTTCAGTTTTTTTGTTGTTTTTTTTTGTCACAGAAGCTCTCATTAATCTGGCCTCACCTTTTGTCTAAAGCTTTGTTTTTATCAGCGCTTATTCCAGCTTTTGTAGTAGTTTATTTGCTTTTTTTAGGGGAAAATCAACTCTTTCCTCCCCCTAAGAAAGTAGGTTTAATTGCTAACGCTAACCCAAACCAGGACCTGGTGGTTGTCCTGGGAAGATCATCTTTTGCAGGAGGCTTATTTGCAGTTTGCAAAAAAGCTGATTAGCAACATGTGTTAGCATTTAGCACAGTTAGCAGCCTAGCTCATTGAACTACTTCGGCTTTCTGCACACTTTTTGGTGCTGGTCTCAGGACTGACAGAGTTAGGAACTCTAAAGAATCTCTCAGTTGTGGTATCTTCAAATGAATTGCTCAATCAGCTCTACTCATCACACCAAGAAATAGTTCAGTGTTTGTGTGTCAGTTGGGTTGGTAACCATGCTGATCAATGAATTTAAATAAAAGAGTTTTGTTGGGCAGCTTTAAGCCCCAGGATGCCTCAGTAAAACTCCCAACTTGGCTCTTTAATTCCACCAACTGAGACTGGCGTCAAGAACTGAAATCTGTTCGGACCCAGTAAGTGCACCACTCTCTAACAGTTTGTGTTCTTGTTTATTGTGTGTCTGCAGGTTCGGACACAAACTCGAGCTGTCAACACTTTGTTTTTTCTGTGGACTTGTCCTCGGCGGTCTCACCTTTTCCTGGTGATGTCAACTGCTCTCACGCGGAGCTTATAGGTCTCACAGCTTCTCACTTTGGTGCTCTGATGGCGCCGTGCAGCTTCGCAGTTTCCTCGGCTGACCTTAAACACCACCGGCAGATATGGCAGCTTCCTGTCTTGGATGAAGAGCTGCTGTCCCAAAATACCCGCTGTGTGCAGGAGAAGCCTTCAGACGCCGGTTTCTCTCGCTGCTGCCTGTCTTACTGTTCAAGGACACGATCATTTATATCATTTTAAACGTTTGTTCATTGTCTTCACTGAGTGCATGCAATTAAAATCATAGCAGCCAAGGACAATATGTTGAATCTGCAACAAAAACCAGCTGTGGTGATTTATATATATATATTTTTTAAAGTTGTCAGCTATCATCCACTGGCTCCCGTTTCACTGGAGAATATTTCAACAAACACCTTTTTCTGCTCAGAATGAAGCGATAAAAGGAAACTTAAAGGCTGAAAACCATTTCCTAACTTTAGCCCAACCCAGGGGAGTCCAGTCCAGTCCTGGTCCTGGTCCTGGTCCTGGCCCTGGTCCTGGTCCTGGTCCTGGTCCTGGTCCTGGTCCTGGGGGGGCTGCTGCCCTGCAGGTTTTACATCTTTCTCTGCTTCAATCAATGAAATGATTAACAGGCTTTAGGTGCATTAACTTCATTTTGGTTCTTTCAACTTTTCACTAGCATTTTGCTTCTTTTTACTTAGCTTTTTGCAGTTATTAACAAGCATTTTGAGACTTTCCCATTGTATTTAGTGTTTTAACTACTTTTAGATAATGTTTTGATGTTTCTCTTTTTTCTCCTTTTAGCTTCTGTTCTGCTTGTTTTAACTTAGAAAACACAGTTTTAGCTTCTTTAGCCAATTTCAGCAGAGTCACTCAGCTCACGCTGCATTTTCTCTGATAAATTTCTATCCTGGAGTTTAAAATGCAAAAAACTTTACTAATTACCAGAAGAAAGCAACAATGAGTCCTTTCATATTCATTAAATTATCTTCAGATTTAACGTACTGATGAGAAAACACCCGGTGTAAAACTGTATTTGTTAAAAGTATTAATCAGTTTCTCCAGGATTTCACGAGGCATTTTCCTGAAAGTTACAATTTTTTTTTTACTAAAATCAATAAACAACCATAACTTTTAATATCTAAACCAAAAATCCTTCCTAGTTCTGTAAGATAATTACCAACAAACATTGACATTCTTTATTTGAGAACTTTGATAGCTTC
>NC_051442.1:1163123-1165627 GCF_001649575.2 Kryptolebias marmoratus
AGGAAACTGGTTTGCTGAAATCTTTGTGGGCAAATGTGAAGCATTAGCGCACATTTTGGCTTCGGTCGCTGCTCCTGCACGCTCCCGGCATTCTGATGTTAACAGGAAGTGACGTCACGTGTCTTCTTCCTGAGTTATTTGGGGTTATTTTGTGTTCCACGCTACACAAACCCTCAAAGAAGAGACTAGACCGCAGAAACGGTGGCGAATCATTTTAGAAACAATAAATATTGGGTTAAAGTTGTGGGAAAAAGTTGTGGTGTTTTGGGCAAAGTTACAAAAAGCTGCGATTTTGCGGGGTTTGCTTGATTTTGCGTTAATAGTTGCGACATCGGGAAATCCTGGAGGGTCTGGTTAAACTGAATTAATATCTGTGTTTACTTGGGATCAGACTCTGCAGTATGCATGGTGTCCAGTCCAGGAAGTACCCCGCCTGCGACTCTCAAACAGGGGTAGAAAATGAGTAGAAGAAGAATGCGGCACAGACCCTCCACTTTATGGTCACCCTGGATAAAAACACAATAAAACAGTCTCCTTTTGGTCGTATTGGGCGCCTCTGCTTCAGTTCCTGCTCCCCGCGGTCCGTCCTGCTTTCTTCCTTCCTGTCAGAAGAGCGTAGCAGATGAAGGTGGATCAGGGCAGCAAAGAGCGCAGCGGAGGCCAACAGTAGGGCTTCTTACAGACAGATCCCTCATTCGTCCTGACAAGCCTGGCAGTCAGCGTAAACAGCCCGTTCACACACACACACACACTTACTGAAGTTTTATTTATCCTGGGAGTGGAAGCACCACCTGCTTCTCTCCCACCAGGAGAATCTTGGTGGTAAACTGGGAGCCACCTGAACAGCTGAAGGGTAAATTCTCCACCCAGCTTTGGTCTTATATCTGGATTTTCCCACACGTCGGGAAGCACAAGAAAACTTTAAAATCAGGATTCCACAGAGGATCACAAACTCAAACACCCACACTGAAGGTTTTCTCTCCTAATCCAGTCAATGGATTGGAAAAAAAAGAGTATTACACTGTTATTAAACACCTGATGCATGCTTTAGTCATGACATGCAAATAAAAAAGCTTTTTATCTTAATTTGCATTACTCATAACAAAAACAGAAGTAAATAGTGAAGTCAGGTTAGATTAAACTTCATTTATATAATGAATTTCATGCATGCAACAACCCAATGAGGTCACAAATACAAGTTATTTACAAGTCCATGCAATAAACCTTTCATAAAGGAATAAAAAGAGGAAAATATTCAGGAATGTCCTGAAGCAGTCACACAAATTGGACTGCAGATTGAGGCATTTTTTAATGAACAGCACTGGACACTGTGTGCATTCATATAAAAACATTTTCTATATGTGAGCATCTGTGACAGAACAGTCATTTCATTTAAACTACTGATTTATCTTCATGTTGAAAGTCATTATTATCTGCTTCGTGTCCCCGTCAGGAGGACAAACTCGTCCCGAGAACAGATTTAGCGACATACGTGGACCACACACGTGCACACACCTGTCAGTCGGGTTTCATCTGTCTCTTTGCTGCAGGGCCTCAGGAAACCCACAGCGCCGCTGCTCTCGCCGTCCAAATTCAATAAAGCTGTGACCTTGTGCAGAGGCATTGTGGGAAATAAGGACATCACCGCAGCCGGATAAAAACCTTGCACGCTCAAAGTAAAAACAGTTCATGGCGGCATTAAACAGAATTGACTCTTTTTCACACGTGAATGTTTTTTTTTATTTGTCCCCTCAGACATTCAGGAGACATTTCAGCGTAAAACTTTTTGCTGCAAATCATTCAGTCACTAATTTATTGTTTCCAACATGTTTCACCTGATTTAAACACCAACCGGCCGGGGTCAGAGAGGACGGGACAGAGACCCAGACGAACCCAAAAACACTGGTCCAGGTGGAGTTTCTATGCATGAAAAACCTACATGAAAGATGTATAAACACGAAGAGTAGAGCGACTGCAGACAGCAGGAGAATTAGGACATGTGGTCAGTTTGTCCTCCAGCAGCAGAGCTAAGGGATGGCTCAGGAAACCCAAACCAACAAACATTTGATTCAACCTGCAAAATCCAGGCCCTGAATCCAGTTTTTACTCTGTTTGTCTGTAAGTCAGATATCCTGTAAAGCAGGGGTGTCCAGTCCTGGTCCTGGAGGGTCTCCATCCTGCAGGTTTTAGATGTTTCTCTGCTCCTCAGCAGGTCTTCAGGTTCTGCAGAAGCCCGTTAATCACTCAGTCCTTCAGATCAGGTGAGTCAAAGCAGAGAAACATCTAAAACCTGCAGGATAGCGGCCCTCCAGGACCAGGACTGGACACCCCTGCTCTAAAACATCACATCATGTCATAATTTCCGCCATATTTAAACTCAACTGCATGAATTCAGCTGAAGTCCTTTACTCTGCATCATAAGCACCACTTTCCAACCAGCACCGTTTTGCCGATGACACTTTGCCGACGACAAAGAGCAGGATCAGGTTTTTATGGTCACCCAT
>NC_051442.1:1165700-1168468 GCF_001649575.2 Kryptolebias marmoratus
GGGGGGGGGGGTTGGGGACACTTTGCTCTCTGCACGTCTCTCTAATTGAAGTACCAACTGCAGGGCTGTGAACTTTAAAAGCACCTTGGTGTTTTTACCTAAAATGATCCGACCAGGAGAGCAGTGTGGAGTCCACGTGTCAAACCCAAATACTCTTCTGCTTGTTATAATTCATTATTATTTCAATGACAGGGGTCCTGGTCTGAAGGTGACTTCATTACATTACAGGTTATTGCCTCATATATCAAAGTTGGGCTGCCCCAGTTTTTTGGTGGCAGAAGTGTCTGACTGACTGTGAAATTGACTGCTCTCCATCACAGAGTAATTAGATTACCCAGCTGGTTATGTATAAAACAGGAGCAGACAGCAGCGCTGCTCTCCGGAGGCAGCAACGAGCCCAACGATGTGCTGATGAGGCTGCCGCTCACCGAGAAGGAGGAGGAGGGGGGGAAATTGACCTGATGTCGTCTGAGGCGGCCGTCTCTCTCCTCAGGTTTTTCTGTCGGAAAGAGAAAAGTGAGAAAACGGAAAAATTAGTGAAATTTATCCCAAAGTCAACCTGATTCAAGATGGCCGCCCCAAAACAAGCTTTTAGCTTACATCTTTGTGCTGGTCTGGACTTGGCGGGCGATATGCATTCCTCCAAGGTCTGCTACTTCTGTTGAGTTTTGTTTTCAGTCGTTTTCTTTTTTTGGGTTCAGCTTCTTTAAACTACAATAAATTGGTCTAAATCTGACTTTTTCATCCCAGAGAGAAATTAGATTGTTGCAAATTATTAACCAAAAAAAGAAGCATAAAAGAATTAAACTCCGAGCATTCGTTGAAGGAATGCATATCACTCGTTTTACGGTGAGAGGGGATGTGTTGACAATGAAATGATCTGTTAGGACTCAACGTATGTGTTGGGGAGGACTCTCAGCTACTACCAGACTCAGTTTTAGCTGTGGAATTGACTGAATTATGGTCACCGTTGTGTTTTTGAAGGTCAGTTGGCTGTGGCAGCCATCTTTAACCACGTTGCGACCCAAAATTAATCAGTTGTACGGCCGATAATGATTTTGTCAGAGCTTCTTTTAAAATCCTAACTTAATCTCAGCTCACAGATTAACTCTGAACTGAACCTCTAACCTGAAAAACAATCTTCCAACCAAACTGTTGTCCCCAAAAAGACAAACAGTCCTGAAAAGGTTGGTGATTTTACCAGAAAAAGTCCTAAAAATGTAACAAAACACACACGGGCAAAGACATTATCGCTCCACCTTCACTTTCTGTGGAGGGCGATATTGATTCTAACTCCAGAAGAACCTTTATTACAATTATAAAAGGAACATTTAATTATTTCTGGATGTGTTTAAGTTTATCTCTGTGGTCCTTTCATTATGAAAAGCTGAATCTGAATTAAAAAACAAACAGCTTTAAAGCTTTAAACCTGTCTTTTTATTATCTTTTATTCGTTAAAGCCTTAATTAAGTCCTTATTATCAGTTGTATTCTGCATTATTTGACTTTGTATTAGCAGATATGAGAATTCCAAACACAGGAAGTTTAAATGACTTTCTGCACGGAAACTTTCTGCGGATTTCCCCTGAGGAGCTTGAGGTAAGCTGGTGTGTCTGCGGTGAAAAGCAGTGCAGCTGTGTGCTGATGTGTAAACCGTTCCGTTTCCACCGCCTTCTCTGTGGCGTTTACATGACGCAGACGCTCGGCAAAGCAGCTTTGATCACTGAAGTCAGGCACTAACAGAGTCATCAGCTTCTTCTGCAGAACTAAACCAACAAACTTCACCTTGCAGGTAGGAATACGTTCGTGCATTCAGAATATTATTTCCTGCACAAAAACTGTCATCGCTGAAGTCAGACAAAACAAAATTATAAATTAATGAAGAATTAAACATTCAGGCAGAATATCTCACTTTTTCTGCAAGAAAACTGGAGCTTCTGAAGCAACAAGGATCCTCCGTGTTCATTAATACTGCATCAGTATTCAGTCTGATTTACCACAAGGAGAAAAACCAAAACAAATGAAAACAAAAACAGTTTTGGCTCATTTCCTGATCTGGTTGGACTCCAGCAGAGCTGCTCCTTAAAGGATCTAAAGACGCAAACATCCCGAGGAGGTTTGAGGACCTCAGGGTTTTATCTCTGCTTCTGTTGGCGTCTTCAAACTGACCTTCACCGTGCACCGGGGCGGTTTGCATACGACATGAAAGTCAGCTCCTCTGACTCTGAGGTTCTCAACTGGAAATAAAAAAAGGTGAAATGCAGCCTCTGCGGAGGAGCTCAAGTGTCTGGGAGCGAGGGGAAGATGGAGCGAGAGGTGGATCAACGGACTGAGGCCTCCAATCAGCTGTGGTGAAGAAAGAGCCGAGCTGAGAGGCAAACCTTTCAATTTACTGGTTCATTTACAGTTTAACCCTCACCTGGGGTCAGGAGGTTCGGATCATGACTGGATTCAAGCAGCTGAAATGATCTCCCTCTGTAGGGCGGCCGGGCTCAGCCTCAGAGACGAGGAGAGGAAGATGCTGCTCCTCCTCATCACAGGTCTGATTAGGAGGCCTCCTGGGCACCTCCTCCTGGAGCTTTTTAAAGAACTGAAAGGAGACCATGGAGCAGAACCAGAACCTCCTTGAGGGATTCTGTTTCCTCTCTGATCTGGGAACAGCTAGGGTCCTCAGGAGGGGATGGATGGAGGGAGGGGGGGATGGATGGATGGATGGAGGGAGGGAGGGATGGATGCATGGATGGAGGGAGGGAGGGATGGATGCATGGA
>NC_051442.1:1171102-1177474 GCF_001649575.2 Kryptolebias marmoratus
GGAGGGAGGGATGGAGGGAGGGATGGATGCATGGAGGGATGGAGGGAGGGAGGGATGGATGGATTTTGTTCCTTCTTGGTTTATGAATAAAAATCAATCCATCATCATTTAAATGTTTCAAATTTTACCATGAATCAGAATTGCATTGTGGGTAAATCTGTTGATTAAATCAGTAAATCTGTTGTCAGAAAAGAAAAACTTACAGCTGGAATGAAGGTAAAGATTGAAGTGAGTTTTTAACCAAGTTAAAAGGAAAACAGTTAAAATATTGAATCAGATGTTTGTTAATTTATTTCACAGATTGTTCTGACAGCTAAACACTTTTTTTTTTCTTGAAAAGTTCAACATGTTTCCCTGAAATGTGTTGGAGCTGAAGTATGAAAGTATTAAAAGTTAGAAATGGGAACATTTCACCAGAGAAATTAGTTTTATTCATGAGGTTATTTCTCAAAATGTTCCTCCAGAGGGAACATGGCTCTTCGGGCCGGGTCACTTTTTTACCGTCGCAGATTCTGCATCGAACACGAACCTCCATCTTTACAGGAAATCATCATCAGACGTTTCAGGTGTGACTGAGCTGAAGTTTAGGAAACTAGAACAAAAAGAGGATTTGTTTCTGAGAAAAGTAAAAAGTTAGTCTGAAGAGATGTTTTCTGAGTTTGTTAAATAAAAGTTTGTTTCTGCAGACTTGATGATGTCACACTGACTTCATTGAACATTTCTTCCTACAGTTTCAACATCAAAGTGTCTCACTGGTAGAAACTTAAGGTTTTATCTTAAATCTGACCACTTCTGCAGACTTTGTGCTTTTTTTTTAGCAGTTCTTACATCAAAATGTTCGGCTCATTCAGGAGATGGCTGCTGTGGATTTTGTAACTTTTAAACTTTTTCAAAGTATTTCACTTTATTTACTAATATTTTCCCAGCAGAAATCCACGGAGATCTCTTCAATTCTGTCAAAACCGTTGTTTTCTTTTAAATCTGCTTCAGCCACAGCTGTTTTTGTTCTTTTCTGCTCCTTTTAGATTTTAGCCTGTTGCTGGTTTAAGCTTATAGCTAGGTCTTTGATACTTTAGCTTTTAGCTTTTAGGCAGAGTTCGGCTTTGAAGCTTTGATCCAGTCGGAGCAGAACTCAAACATCCATCAAGATTTACTGAAATCAGTTTCACTGAGGACAGAGGAGACGAGGACAGAGGAGACGAGGACAGAGGAGACGAGGACAGAGGGGACGAGGACAGAGGAGACGAGGACAGAGGAGACGAGGACAGAGGAGATGAGGACAGAGGAGACAAGGACAGAGGAGATGAGGACAGAGGAGATGAGGAGACTCTTCAGTAACAGAGCAGCCAACTTCCTGTCTGAATTTTCACTTCTTTAAGACTGTTTATCTTCAATTAATTTAATCTAAAAAAAAAAAAAGTTAATTTTTAACAAATTCTGGTAAATTATTTCCCCTCTCATGTTTGCTATAAATAAGTAAATATTGGACCAAACAAACAATTTGACCTTTTCTGTAAAACACTTAAAGATGAAGAATAACTGGAAGCTTAAAACAAAACAAACAAAAAAAAACAACCTTTTTCTCTCTTGAGGAGGGAGACAAACTCAACCTGAAGCATGCTAAACTTTTATCTATTTTAAATAAAAGCACTAATGTTATATTTAATATTAGTGGTAATAGTTGTTTTTTTATCTAAATTAAAAGGTTTTTGGGTTTTATTGTTATTAAAGGTGTAGGAAACAGTAAATAAAGTAAAAAGTGAATTTTATCCTGAATTAAAAGCCGTCTCTGTGGATATGAGGCTGTTTTTAAATGTTCTTCTGCAGGAATGATGATGAATTAGGACGATTACCCGGAGCCGCAGGAAACAACATGCTATTGATGGAGGAAAGCAACTTCGCTCCTGTATTCACGAACGCTGCTTTATCTGAGAGCGACACGCTGATAAAGGTTATATTTATACTCACAGGAAGGCAAACTGTAAACTAAGAGTCTGTTTTCAGCAGCTTAGAGTCGAGCAGGAGGTGAAAAATACTGACTTCAGATCAGAAACATCACAGAATCACTGTTTCCATCCGTTATAAGCTTAATAAAATCATCTTTCTGTGAAATCTGGACAGTTTTTAAACATTTTGATTTATTATTTCATCATATTTCCAAATGATAGAGTATTTGAAAACTAAAGTTTAAAAAAAATTAACTAAAGAAAAAAGCTTTTCCTGCAAAAGATGCAGTGATAGCAGCTAAAAGGGTCATAAGGAGACAAAAATCGAACCAGAAGATGAAATACATTTGAAATAATTTGAAAATGAAAACAGTCACAGCAGCCATTTCCTGAATGAGCAGAAAGTATGAAAAGTAAAATAACCTATAAACAAACAAACAAACAAACAAACAGGAAGCCAGTTTGAATGCTGGCTCAGCGTTCACATCGTTAAAATAAAGACGGATAAAAATATAAATTTACTGAGAAATATATGATATAAAAGCAAATTAAAAGGCAAAATGACCTGAAAACGAAACATATTTAGAAATAAAAGCCAAAGAAAACAAAGTAAATGTGTCTTCAGTTGTTTTAAAACCTTCAACAGAACCGAAACAGAGAAAAATGCTTAGTTTAAAACATTTTGGCCTTTTATTCTCATTATTATTCTTATTATTATTTGGAAGCTCTTGTTTTCCTCCGCCTCCCTCCTCCCTTCCCATCATGCTGCGGGGCTTATTTTCAGCATCACGTTTGTCTCAATTGTCTGAATCCAGATGTGTGTTTTGTGTTTGTTGGGAAGTAGGATGGTGGGTGGTGGCTAATTCCTGGTGACTGTAATTCATTCTGTCATCTGTGTCTCTGCTGCCAGCTCTCCTCCTCCCCGATCCGACTCCCCTTTTGTGAGGGAGAACAAAACGTGGATAATATCTGCTGCCACTCGAACCTCCCCCGTTTTCTCCCCGTCCCTCCTGAGTCTTACACATACATGTCCTGCTGTCCTCACACATGTCCTGCTGTTCTGTCCTCACACATGTCCTCACATCACCTCCCATCTTTTATGCCAGAGCGTTAATTGTTAAGCCTTTTTGTCAGTATTAGTTTGTTTTTCCGAAGCTGAAAAGTTTGGGAACCATTTCTCTGAAGCAGCATCCCTGCAGGTGACAGGAGATGCTGCACAACTCCGACCTCCAGCCAGTCTGAAAACAAGTTTCTCGATTTCTTCCCGAGTCACCGAGGCTGCGCTGAGGTGGAGGCAGAAAAAATAATAAGGTTGGAGAACAAGTCAACAAGACTTTGAACTCATGGCGAAAGGTGAAGAAGATGAATGAAGCGACGAAGGGATGAGACCATTAACGAGCTCACTCCTGGACAGGGACAGGCAGAAGGTGAAAACAAGAAAGATGGCTGGGGATCCAGGAGAGGAAGGAAGGTCAGGTAAAACAGATGGAAAAAAGGTAAAAGAATAAAGACTGAAACTGATAAATGAAGGAAACCAGTGACAGTTTAGATCTTTCCTGGATCTGTAATCCAACAAGGATGCTGATGAGAGGATCGGGAAGAAGGCTGGAGGTGGAGACGATGATGAATTTGTCAAAACACCATCTATAATCCTTTAACTCCTCTTTGACAGGCAGCATCAGCGACTAATATATCACCCTCAAAGCTTAAAGACTTTAAAGTCGAACCCAGCTTCTTCATGTTTTGTAAAAACGGAGTGTTGGTCAAATTGTAGATCCCACACTGGACCCAGCAGCTGATCGTTACCATTTCTACCCATGCATTTATCAGATGCATGCATTTAACTCTTTCTGTACTTCTGCCTGCAGACACCTGAACACTGCAGCTCGAGGGATGACTTTCAGCTACTACCACACCAGATTTTAGCTGAATATCTGTAAAACTGGCTGCACTACAACAATTAGATCAAACAGATCTTCAAGTTAATGAGCTGTAGAGGAACACACAGCTGCAGGTAATTGGTGATAATGAAAAAACTCTGAAAATAATCCCGTTAACTTTTATATTTCATGAGAAGCAGCACAAAAAAGAAGCTTCTTTACATGAAACATGTTTTTATTGGATGAATTTTAATTGTTCCCTTTAATAAAAGCCTTAGTTACAGATGTATTTTTATCAGTTAGAGCTAAATAAATACAACACGTTTCCCAGAGTTGTTACAGTTTTCTGTCCTTCAGTCAAATCTGTGAAGTTTGGTAAAAAGTGGAGTTTACTTTGTGAACAGATCCGTCTGGTTTGGAAGCAGCAGAGAGAAAACAGGAAGCTCCAAGACTCTGAGCCAGAATCCGATCCAAACAGCGTCTGTCTTCTCTGGAACGTCTTCCAGCTACTTCCTGTCAAACTCATCATCTTTGGTAGTTTGAGTTTCTCGTTTTACTGCCTCGTGCCGTCTTAATTTAACTTCTTCGTAAAGGCTTAGACCTGCTGATGGGTCATCGTGTCCCTCCATCCATAACGTTGATCTCAATGTTTGACCAAAACCGTTTCAGCTCCATCATTTCTCTCGATCTTGCAGGAAAGGCGGCGGGCGACGTGCATTCCTTTAAGGAGTGATAGGGCTTTGTTTTTGTGACCCGTCTGTAATTCCGTGTCAGCGTTTCGCCTCAGCTCCCCGGTGTTTTAAATCTGGCCTCGCTGTAATCGTTAAAGACATCTGAGGCCGCTGCAGGAGCTTTATGGAGTGTTTAGTAAAAGCGAGGGGCTCTCACTTTTAATTTGCTTTTGTTTACTCGTTCTGTTGCTTCGGCAGTGCCGGGACTTGACGTCTCGGCCTGAATGGGAGCACCCAGGGTAGTTTTCAGTCTGTGTGGAAGAAGCTTTGCTGCACACTCACAGGCCACAGCGGGGTCACAGATTTTGCTGACAGAATGCGTCTGAAAACAAATCTGCAAACGGTTATTTATTCTTATAAACTTCCAATTTCAGCTCTGCTGGTCGAGCAGAATCTGAATAAATGGTAAAGTTCAAACGCTGCGTGTGGAGAGCTCTGAGATTTAAAGGATTTGAATCATCTTTTCACAGAGAGGCGGGTCGCCTGGAGCTGCAGAAAATAAGATTTTCATAATAAAATCAGAACACATTTGGCCCTGGGTGGAAGGAACAGAGACAATATTTGGTTTTCCGGTCAAATTTGACCCTTTTAGATTTTATTTTTCCTCTGGAAATAAATTTGTTTCTTTTATCAGATTTTATGACTTTTTATTCCACTTTAATCACCCACCACTGAAAACAAAAAGGGAAACAATGTTTTTGTTTGTATCTGTGTTCATCTATGTTTCAGCAAAATATCTCATGAACCAGTGGATGGATTTCATTGAAACGCTCAGAAGGTGATCATTGGATGGACATCTACACCAGAGGTCTCCAGTCCTGGTCCTCAGGGTCTCCATCCTGCAGGTTTTCCTTGTTCCTCTGCTCCAACACACCTGATCTGAATCAATGGGTGATTAACAGGCTTCTACAGAACATGAAGAGGTGATTTAACATCTGAATCAGGTGTGTTGGAGCAGAGAAACAAGGAAAACCTGCAGGATGGAGACCCTGAGGACCAGGATTGGACACCACTGATCTACACCTTTTGGAGCCAATCTGATTCAAGATGGCCGCCACAGCTAGTCAGCCCTGGCAAACATGATTATAACTTGATCAGTTTTACAGAAAGTCATTAACAAGTCATACTCTGAGGGTGAACACATCCTGTAATAAGTTATTCTCAGGATCATCAGAAGACGATCTGAGTTTAAAATGCTTAAAGATCCTCTGATGTAAATAAACTGAGTGTAAATATTTGGTAACTTGTAGCCCTTTCTGTTAGGACTTCCTGTAGTTTTATAAGATAAGTGTGTGTTGAGAGAATCTCCTGATTCAGGCTGACATCCATTCTGCAAATTAAATCTGGACAACCAAACGCTGCAAACAGAACCTCACATCACAGGTGCAAACATAAACGTCTCGAATCAAAAGTTATCGTACTCGATAAGAATAAACGCCCCCGCTGGGTTTAATCAAACTCAAACCAGCAGCGCTAATGCAAAGACGCTCTTATTTATCCCCCAGGACCATCAGGAAGGACTCAAACTGGTCCAAGGTTTGATTTCATAACCAAAGAAGAAGAGACAGAACCAACAGGACGTCCAGCAGCGGTTGGATCAGAGCTCGTTCTGTGGGATTATGTGTTGTACCTGATCAGGGCCGTAGCTCCTGAGGACCCCGAGGTCCGGACCTCAGTGTTTTATAAAAACATGAATCCAAACAAGGCTTCTGAACGGCGTGGTTCTCTGCGTAGCTCCACCAGTTTCCTGTAGGAGGCGCTGCAACTGTGTGCAGCTGCAGCCAAACTCAATGTCTACGAAGAAGAGCGCAGCTT
>NC_051442.1:1177788-1183620 GCF_001649575.2 Kryptolebias marmoratus
GGTGAAATCTCTGCTAAAATCTTGTGTTTTGAATCAACATTCATATAAACTAATTCATGTCATTTCAGTGAGTCATCATGGTTGTGCCCTGAGTCCTCTGTTGCTTCAGATGAGGCTGATCCCCATGGATTTACAAACACACACAAACACATGTCATATACACATTCAGGTCACTTGTTTTAAATAAACGCTTCTATTTTAATGAAGTTAAAAGTTTCAAACAGCAGTCGCTGTTTGCCCAAATAATCATTTTATTTCATAACAGCCATGGAAACTGCTTGTCCTTAGAAACTGCTCTTTAAAAGAATAAACATAAGTTATGAAAGAACCAAACGCCCTTGGGGAGTTTCTTTCTTTCACCGAGGATAAATCACACGGAGAAACTAAAACATTATTAATCGCAGACTTCAGACACAATACATAACTGCTGCTTGGAAGGCAGGCACGAAAACAGACAGCTTAAAGTTTACTTTTCAGGGCACAATGAGCATAACGGGACGTCAGCAGTATTTATTCCCGTGTCCTCAGGAACTCTGATAAGGGATAAATTAGAGCAAACAGGAGCCGGTGGACGAGTCGGCTCCGGTTATTCTTCATGCTGTTTTAAATGTGCTTCAACTTTTCCTTCACCTCCCGTATCTCCCTGTTTCACTCTGGAGCAGCGAGGTGATTTAAATATCAACTCCGTTTCTCCTGAGGAAGGTGGGTCCCAGACCAAACGCTTCCAGATAACAGTTTAGTGTTTCTACTCGGGGTGTTCTTCATAAGGCTGTAAAAAATAAGGTTCGTGTTCGAGTTCCTGGAAGCTTCTGTGGTTTCATGAACTCATCAAGTCCGGCTCAGTTTGAACCCACAGTTCGAGTTTTCAGAGGTGAAGACTTTAAACAAATGTTTGTGTTTCCAGCTTTTATTTCCTTCCTAATTCAAGTCTTTTCTCCCAAAGCCATCAAACATCTGAGGATGCTATTTATTTGATATTTGATCTTTAAAGCCTGGACTGAAATGGGATTATCTAAACTAAAATAATGTGGTTTTAAGTTTCATCAAGTTTCTTAATACAAACACAATTATAATAAGCTTTATATAAAAATAAATGTAACATAAAAGGATGATTCCTCGTGAACCACTGGACAGATTTTAATGAAACTTTCAGGAAATAATCCCTGAATGTTCATCTCCCAGTATATAACATTTGGAGTCAACCTATGTTAAGATGGCCGCCACAGCCAACCGAAAATGTCTGTAATTTAGTCAGTTGTACATATTGTGCTAATGTTTGGTGTGGTAGTAGCTGAGAGTCCTTTACGTTATGCTTCAAATCCAATTCAAGATGGCCGCTACAGCTGATCAACGTTAGCTCACGCAAAAATGGCTCTAACTGAGTCAGTTTAACAGATACTGAGCTAAGATTTGGTGTGGTAGTAGCTGAGAGTCATTCCCAACACATACTAGGAGCTTCAGATCTTTTAATATCACACGAGGTCAAACTTAACGTTATTTTCAAGGTTTGATCAAAAACAACTCGTTTCTCATCATGAGATCTTCATCTAAAACTGGTTTGAAACGTGACGGGTGATATGCATTCCTTTTTTTAATGTGTTTACAGATCATGTAAGACAAATAAATGTACTGAAAAATGTCAGACACACAAGAAGAGAGAAAACGAGTCTTAAGCTACAACAGAGCTGCATTTCTTTAGGCTTTAAAATGGGTTTGGACCCAGGAAAACAGCTGAAATTATTATTATTTTGTTTTTTTATTCACTGAATAAGAATACTGTGGATTTCTGAAACTGAAAGCCTTATTTCAGTGTGTCTGCAGACATCATGCAGCTGAGCATGACCGCACTGCATCAGCATGTTTGCAGTAAATGGCAGCCTGTTCGGTCGGTGCTGCAGGATGGGAGGAGGAGGTCTGCCATGTGCACCACGCTCTGACACTCTGTCGACCCCCCCGACTGCCTGTAAATCAAATAAACCTCCACCAACATCTGGAGGAACATGTAAATAATATGATCAATATTCTGAACGACACCTGGCAGGGGAGTCGTGCTGCCGGCACCAACCTGCAGCGTTTAGTCCTCCAAAACAAAAGAGAAATAAATCAGGAGAAAGGCAACATGTTTGTGAAGCTGCCGTTTCTTTTCTCAGAGTAACAGATGGGACGCCCGGCGCAGATTACCTCATCTTCGCTCATTTAGGCAGCAGCAGCAAATTTTAGCTCCATATCCATAAAAGTGATGGGGTTCGAGCCGTGTTTGTGTTTGCAGGTGGGAAGGTTGGTCAGCGATCTAATTTCCCTCCAAGATTCAAATCTAACATTCAGATGAGTTTTATTTTGTTGAATTTAGTTGAACATTGAGCCAAAATGAATGTAATAAAAGCAAAACAGCATTCCTTGAAAGAATGCATATCGCCCGCTGGCTTCTTTTTTCTGACACTTTTAGACTAAAATCCTGCCGTGTTGAGGAATGACGGAGTTGTATCCCATTTTTTTTAACATAACGTTAGGTTTGATTTGATTGACTGTCAGCTTCGAACACTTTATAATTCAGCTCAGGATCTGTAGGCGTGCACAAGACGAGGCTGTGAAGATTTTAAGATAAAATTCGTTGCACAGTTTTGTGTTCTCGTTCTCGAGCAACAAAAAGAGGAACTCCTGAGAGCGTTTCAGACGTTTTGGAGACTCCATCAGTCCCAGCCTGGTCCGATTCACCCATTAAAGTGCAGAACAACTGTTTAATCCCCTTCTCCATCCAGTTTCTCCACCTTTCTCCACCTTCTTGGGCTAAAATCAGAATCTGATGGCTGTTGTTTGGTTTCAACTTGTCGGAGTTTTTCGTGGTTAAATGAACCGAATCGATGCTCTCGTCAGAAGACGGAGGACCAGAGGATTAAACAAAGAACACTTCTTCGAAGCACCTTGAACTTCTAATAAATCTGCCACCCACGAGTGGCTGACGGGTGATAATAGACACAGACTGTAGTAATCTTCGTCACTGCAGAGGTCATAAACAGCTGCAGTCCTTCCAAAATGGCTTCATCCTCGCCTCGTCTGCTCCTGCCACATCCTGTCTGTCATAAAGCCTCCTGAACCAGCAGGAAGCAGCAGCACAGATGTCTCCCAGAGGCTCCATCGTGTCTCTGCAGGAGCGTGGTGTCACAGCAAAGGTGAGCTGCTGGAGAAGAGGGACGGCCTCAGGATGAATGTGTGACGCCGTGTGGGCGGGAAATCAACACATCAGTGTTTGAGACGAGGTAAAAGGTGAGCGCAGGGCCACGTCAGCCCCGGCTGACAGGACGCCGGGGAGCGAGGTGACAAATCCTCTGACAGGCGGAGAGCGATGACAGGAGCTCCAACAACTCTGTCCTCTGTTGTTTGACAATGACCTGTCGGCTCGACACACACGGGGAGAGGGAAGGATGGAGAAAATAATTCTAAAGAATGAATAAAAAGTCAAATCTATGCAGCACAAGATGGATGTTCAGTCACTGTACCAATAAAAAATACCAGACTGAAGGCTAAAAATAGATTATGCTGATAAAAACTTATGAAACACGATGTGCTGTGAATTTAGGTAGCTGCACATTGTGTGAAGTAGATAAAGTTTGAAAAGAGCAAAAACCCAAACTTTTCAGCTGTCTAAACTTTTCAAAAGTCTGTTTTTTCTGCCACAGACTTCAGTGTCCTTCTCCAGCTTTAAATCAAATCTTCAGCAGTTTATCAGATTAGATTATTTCAAAATAAAACCCCAAACTGGGCGTCAGTGACCTCAACAAGTCTTTGAAACGTGTTTTGACTCTTATTTTGAAGGCCTAAAGTGAATCATTTGGGTAAAATTATTCGCTTTGGTACGTCTCTAACTGTATTCTTATTCAATTCTGAAAAAGTTTTGCTAAATGTAAATAGAAACCAATGAAGCAAAGTAAAGAAATCAGATCTGTTGATGGTTTCATGAACCGTATATGACGGGATATTCTAAGTCACTCAAACATTATTTTGAAACTGTTCCAGTATTTTAGACACCGTTTCTCTCAGACCTCTTTCTTTTTGACAGATTCAGCCTCTAAATGCTCTTTTTATCGCCAGTCCTCTGTCTGACCTGCTGAGAATTAATCTAATTATTTACTAAAAGCTCCTCCAGATGTTTCTGATTCACATCCTTGACTTTTACAGCCTTTTGTTGCTCCTGGAACAACTTTTTTTAGAAGTCATGCTGCCATAAATTCAAACTTACCTAATTTATTCTTTAAAACTTCAGGATTTGATGTATTTACTGTGTTCCGTTGTGAATAAAATATAAGTTTGAGATTAGCAAATCATTGCATTCTGTTCTCATTTATATTTTAAACAATGTCCCAACTTTTTCAGAAATGGGGTTGTTCAACATTTTTAGACTTTATCCTTTTTTTATCCTCCAGCTACAGGAAAGAAATTTAGTCCATCTGGTCCTTCACCCTCCAAATAATGACTTTTTTCTGTTAAAACCAACAACCACACTTTTCAGGATGATTGAAAACAAAATCTTTTGACGTATTTATTGGTATCCATTGAGCTGTTTGTGTTAAAAAGACGCCAAGGCTAAAATCAGGCTAATTTCAAAGCGTGATATGAAAAGTAAAGTTGATAAAGACGGATGAGATGGAAACTGTCCACCACATTATCTTCTTTCTGACTTCTCATCCCTTCATTTTATCATCCGTCTCCTTGAAGCTTCACGCCCACCGGACTCCACATCTGTCACCTCTCTGAGAGCGAAACCAGCTGAGAAATCTCCTCCCCTTCTCTGTAATTTATGTTCAGATTCATCACAGGTCACAAATCAGTCAGCTGGGACGTCATTTGTATTCACGAGACAAACAGCGACCACCCTCCTCCCCTCCACGGGGCGGCCCAGCCAAAGCCGGATGAAGTGGGTGCAGCAGAGATTTGTCACTCCGGATGGAGCCCGGAGCTTAATGTTCCGGATAAACTGTTACAGAATAGATGTTGACACAGAAGTGACAGGTTCAGAAAACTGACATGACCGCGGGGATTTGGTGGGAGGATGCTGGAGGACTGCTAAAAGGAAATGCGACATGGCGCCATACATCAGGAACGTGGTGACACCACGGAGAGCCTGTCAGAAAGAATGAATGACAACACCCCCTTTACGTCCTCCTCCTGTTTTCCAGCTTCCTGATTTTACACTTAACGTTCTTATGTTTGGCTTGGTTTCGCCTTTGATCGCAGTTCTTTATCTGTTTCGGCGGCTTTAAAACGGCTGCAAACGAAGGTCGGTGTCGGCTGTAGAAGCTGTAAAGACAGACTTTAAACCCGCGGTCCTGTCTCCTCTGTTTATAAAACACTCCAAAATCAAACAACAGTCGCCACCATTTGGTTTGCAGAATCTGTAAGTGCTCGGCGCATGTGATGTGGATGACTCTCAGCTACTACCTCACCCAACGACAGCTGAATATCTGCAGAGATGAGCGAGTTGTTGCTGTTTCTGTGTTTGCTACAGATGGTGTAAACACGATAATATTCTCTGAGAGATCCACTAAAAGCCATCCAGTTCAGGAGATAATTGCTCAGATCAAGCAAATCAAGCAAACCCTGCGAATTCGCAACTTTTTGCAACTTTGCCCAAAACACCACAACTTTTTCCCGCACCTTTAACCCAATATTTATTGTTTCTGAAGTGATTCGCCACCGTTTCTGCGGTCTAGTCTCTTCTTTGTGGGTTTGTGTAGCGTGGAATACAAAATAACCCCAAATAACTCAGGAGGAAGACACGTGACGTCACTTCCTGTTAACATCAGAATGCCGGGAGCGTGCAGGAGCAGCGACCGA
>NC_051442.1:1183679-1185042 GCF_001649575.2 Kryptolebias marmoratus
CAGTGTAATCATGGAACATAAACGCATCGACAAACACTTTGTGTCTGCAAAACATGTGAGGAGAGCTGCAGACCAGGGACAATCCAGAAATGCTCATGAATGTCAGTTTAGAAGCTATCAAAGTTCTCAAATAAAGCACCTTTTGTTGGGAATTATCTTACAGAACTAGGAAGGATTTTTGGTTTGGATATTAAAAGTTATGGTTATTTATTGATTTTAGTAAAAAAATGGCAACTTTTAGGAAAATGCCCCGCGAAATCAGGCATTTTAGCCACAACAATCACAAAAAATGCCCATGAAATCCTGGAGGGACTGATTGCTGAGACCAACAGTTAATTTTTAGCTTGATGTGTAGCACTTGGAACATGTGTTATAGATTACTCCCAGCTACTACCACACAAAGTTTGAAGCCCATTATCTATAAAACTGACTGAGTTATCATTACCCGATAAGGTTGATTAGGTGTGGTGGCCATCTTGACTTTCAGTAAAGTTTATCCGAACATTTTGATAACAGACAATGAATACAGGCCATTAAATGATGGCCTGCTTGTCATGCCAGCAGGGAAAAAAACACAAAGGGAGAGTTCAATAAGAATAAGTACAAAAAAAGCCATTTCCCAACAAAAAGACAATAAATCACCCAACCAGGACTTGACCAGCAGGCCTTCCAACGTTCTTTATTCTGAATGACAAGTAAAGAGACATGACTGAAAGTGCTAAGATCTTTGTTATTAATGAGGAAAGATCTGCTGGTCAGAAGAGGTGAAATTACTTTGGCTTATTTCTATAACGATCTGAGCGGATCAAAGTGTTCTTTAAAAAAAAAAAATCAAATCCAGCAGAGGCTGAGAGAAGGTAGTCTACCCCACTCCTGACAAAACCAAAGAGCAAAGGTGAAAACGAGCAAAGTTAATTAAATTCATGGTATTTATTGAATGTTTGAGTGTGTGTACAATAGTTTAATATGGTTCTTATCTGGAATAAAGCTGACCAGTAATTGGGGTTTTTAGTCATTCAGGAAAAGTTTAATAAGCTTGAAGAAAAGATTAGGAAAAAAGTTTGTGAGGATTAAATGTTAATCAAAGATGGAGTGAAGGAGATGAAGAGAGGATGTTAGTTTTATGATCAGACCTGCAGCGTTCTGTATGTCCTGCAGAAATGTAAGGCCTTTTATGCCGATCAGTCCCCATACTGGTGGATCTCGTCTCTTAGGGTCCGTTTTACAGGAAGAAGATCGTTCTTCAACCACTGAGTGACTAAATGTCAGCTCTGAGACCAGCTGAGAACTCTGAGACCAGCTGAGACCTCTGAGACCAGCTGAGACCTCTGAGACCAGCTGAGAACTCTGAGACCAGCTGAGA